>NW_007211955.1:114685-134881 GCF_000164805.1 Carlito syrichta
TCTCCCTCCCCTCCCTCCCCTCCCACCTCCCACCATACCCGGTACCTCCTGGTCCTTAGATTTTCTGAGGTTCTTTGGGGCCCCATTGGTGGTCACCTCCATCCACGTTCCTCCACTTGGACAAGTCAGTTGCTCCTCACAACCATGAGCAATCATCACCTTTCCTGTTCTCTTTGTCCTTGTGGAGGTCTAAGACACCCTTGAATTTCTTAACTCCTATGTTGGTGAGTTTCAGGGAAAAGGGGAAATAAAACCACATATTTAATATGATGTGTTTATATAATATAATTAAAAGTTACATAGAACATGGCAGATGCAATATATCAACTTTATGCTTCTTTTCTGTGTTTAAATTTTTCTACAGTCATGCTCATGTGCTAATGAGATGGGGTCTAATTACCCCCAAAGTTGTTTTGGGGACCTCAAAAGAATGCTTCTCTCTACAGAAAATTCTGTTCATGCCTGTTTTTCCCTTAAATTTCAAGTGTTATTCTAAATTTCTTTTTAATTTTAAAGCTATGGGGTACAATTCAGGATTAGGTATATAAATGTTCATTAGTTGATGAGATGTGCCCCCTTCCCCTGGCAGTTTCCTACGACTGTCAATCCCTACTTATAGTATTATGATAATTGTTCAAAGTTCGCTTATGAGTGAGAACATGTGGTACTCCATTTTTTGTTTCTGTGATAGATTACTCAGTATTACAGACTCTAAGTCCACGCAAGTTGCAGCAAATTTCATAATTTTGTCCTTCTTTATGGCTGTATAATATACCATGTTTATCTTGTCCAGTCCTCTTTCGATGGGCAGCACGGTTGGTTCCATGTTTTTGCTATTGTGAATAATGCTGCAATAAATATGCATGAGCAAGTATCTTTTTCATAGAGCAATTTGAGTTTCTCCAGGTATATTCCCAGTAGGGGGATTATGGAGTCAAATGAAAGGTTGAGTTTTAGATCCTTTAGGAATCACCAAACTGTTCTCCACAGAGATTGTACTAGTTTACACTCCCACCAACTGTGTAGAAGTGTTCCCTTTTCACCACATCCTCTCCAGCATCTGTTGTTTTTTGAGTTATTGATGATCGCCATCCTGACTAGAGTTGGTGGTATCTCAGTGTGTTTAATTTGCAGTTCTTTGATGACTAGTGAAGCTGAGCATTTTTTCATGTATCTGTTGGCTGCTTGTATGTCTTCTTTTGAGGAGTGTCTATTCATACCTTTTGCCCACTTTGTAATGGAGCTGTTTTTTTTTTCTTTTCAGCATGTTTGAGTTCCTTGTAGATCCTAGATGTTAGGCCTTTGTCATATATACAGTTGGCAAATATTTTTTTCCCATTCTGTAGGCTGTCTCCCAGTTCTCTTGATGGTTTCTTTGGCTTTGCAGAAGTCTGTCAGTTTGATGAGTTACCATTTGTCTATCTTATCTCTTATGTTATTCTAAATTATCATCCCTTATTTTTTCATCTCTTTATAATAGTTTTCATGAGTCTGCTTTGCTGTTTTATTCAATTTCCTGATGACTGTTCTTTTTATCAAGCACAAGTAAGTAAGACTGAGCTGTCGGCCCTTGCTTCTCATGGGCACCTTTGTATAGCTGTTCCCTCTGATTCTTTGCTTTCATTTCAGCCACCGAACTGTCCACCTGTCTGCACTGCAAGTTTTTGACTTGGGTTCTTGGAGTGTTTCCTGAATGGAGACAACTGGGCTCCAAAGTGTTGAACAAAGTGTTAATTGTATCTGCCCTGAATGCTCTCTGCTGCCACAAGCTTGTGCCCCTGAACTTTCTATTTGCTAAATGTTTACAAATGCCAACTGTTGTTATACAGATATTATCCTGTCATAGAATGTGATACTGTGATAAATTACAGTCCATAATTACAGACCCTTGGGAGCAGTCAACACTCTTTGGAATACTATGTGTATAATTCTAAATTCCCTTCTTCACCTGTTACTACTATTTTTGTCAGGCTAAATAATATGGTGTTTTGGTCTTTTCTGTAGCTTGCATGTAACAATTTCATATTATATGCACAGTGCTGAGCGAATACTTGGAGAGCACCAGGCATTATCTCTTGCTTTAGAAGCTTGAGATCAAATTTTGGGGAGACTATGTACAGCTCCACAAAGTTAAAAAACAAGGATTCAAGGGAGAATGAAGATGTAGAAGTAATCTGGCCTTCAAGAAAGAGTAGCCTTCACAGTGGGCAGCCTTGTTGGGAGGAGATTGGCAGAGGAAAGGAGATTTGAACCAGAGTTTGAAGAAGTGCAGGAAGGAGTATGAAAGTTGGAAAAAGGAGGGAGTTGAGGGAAGGAGGGAGGTCAAGATGAAGCAGAGGAAAGGAGGAGCATTGAAGACAATGTTTTTTGAGCATCTATTAGGATCATGTTTTCTTAATCATTATACAGACATTTCCTTGTTGAATCTGTAAAACATCCATGTGATGTGAGTACCATTATTATCTCCCCCTTTACAGATAAAAAACTGAGGCACAGAGAGGTTGGTGAACTTGCTGAAGGTCACACAGCTAATAAGTAACAGAACTAAAATTTGAACCATTCATTTACTCTTTATCCTTTTGATCCATCAGTATTCTTCTTGCAGAGGCAGAAAATATTATTTTTCTATACTGATTGTGTAGGACAGGTCATAATCTTAATAAATAAAAATCTAGATAATGCAGTGTGTTTCCAAGACTACTCATTTGAATAGTAATGATACTGGCAGGGTCTTTTACTATATGTGTTCCTCAAGTGAAAACATTTTTTATGTCTCTTATGGAAACTGATACCATGGTACTTTGTGGGCTTGTAGACAGTACCAGGATAATAAACACTCAGTCCTCATATGGGATAGAGATGTCTGCTTATATAAGCAAACATACAGAGAGAAACGGACCAGAAAAGTGGACATAGATAAATAAAGTTGGGCCAAAATATGAAAATAATTTTTTTATTCAGCCTAATTATGTTTATGTTTCCCCACATCATGCCCAGGGGTTGAGATGTCAAATGTTTCCTTGTATAATCCCCTTGCAGTCATCTATTAATGTATCTGTTAACTCTTTACTGCCAAGGAGCTGTTCTTGGTTTCTCAACCCAGTTATTTTCTTCTTGAAAGTCTTCATTCTGTTTCCATTTTAGGTTTCATGGTAAACAGTACATTTCTACTAAGACAGTGTTTGATTTTTCTTTCTCTTTTGGCAAGCTGGATATCCTCCTGAGTTAAGGAGCCTTTTCTGACATTTATTTCCTCTTCCTATTTGCCTACCAATTCTGTATTTGATCCTCCTTGACCCTTGTGGAGGCATGGACACTAATCATTCTCTGTACTTTCTCCTGGGATCTCTAATTACTCATCTCCAGAACCACATTGGAAAGTGTTTAACAACTGGCTCCAGGGAGGGGTGGGCAAGCCCTAATTGGTAGTGTTTGCCAATTTCCAAGGTGTAAATACTCCCACTGTTGCTAATTTCAAGTTTCCAAGTTGAAGTCATTAAAGTCAGAATTGGGAAAAGACATAAAAAGGCATACCAGTATTCTGTCTTTCAATCTTGCAAGTACAATAGATATAAATAAGTATGAAAGCATAAATAGTATTAGCATATAATAAACTATTTAGGAATGATGAGGTCTATTTACTACTTTTGTTTTGAATATAATTTACTGAATCATAAGTTTGCATAATATCATTTTAAAAAACAGCTGTGTTTAACTACTGGCTTGTGAAATTCTTGGAACTTTAACAAACATCTTCCATAAGCTGGTACCAGTTGACTATGGCACACCACTGCACTAAATCAAGTTTTTCAAATTTTCAGTTTCTTTTTCTTCAGTCCATTCTCTCAAGGTTTTGTTTTGTGTTTTTTTTGCATTAATTGTAATAATCTCATTTTGTTTCTAATCAGCATGACCTAGTTTCCCACAAGGTGTCCAATTAGAGATATCACTCCTCATGTTGTGGATCATGAAAATTATTCAAAAAATTTTCAAAATTCTTCAAAAAAGGACCTAACACCATGTCAGAAAGGAGAACCTAGTTCTTGGATATCCTCCTACTGCTCTTTCAAGTGGACGCTAGAACCCCAGGGTAAAACCACTGTATGGATTATCTACTGCATCATTATACATTATCCCCAATCTTAGCAGCATGTAACAACTTTTATTATCCCACAGTTTCTGAGGGTCAGAAACCTGGGAGTGGGTTAGCTGAGTGGTTCTGAGTCTGAGTTTCTCAAGAGATCACATTCCAGCTGCTGACAATGCCTACAATCCCTCCAGGCTTGCCTGGGGCTATAGAACTCACTGCTAAGCCCCTGCACATATTTGCTGTGGGCCTCTTTCCTTGATGTCTGTTAGTGAGAGGATTCAGCTTCTTTTGTCCAAGGTCTTCCCATAAAGCTGCTCACAGAATGGCAGCTCATTTCTCCCAGAACAAGAGATCTAAGAAAGGAGGGAGAGAGATAGAGAGATAGAGAGACAGAGAGAGAGAGAGAGAGAGAGAGAGAGAGAGAGAGAGAAATCTTTTACAAACTTTACAACCTTATTTGTCTCAGAAATGACATTCCATCACTTCTGCCATATACATTAGTCACATAGACCAACTCCAGGACAATGAGGAAGAGCACTACACAGTCTATGAGTTCTAAAAGGAGGCAGGGATCCTTGGGATCATCTTGGAGGCTGGCTGCCACAAAACACGGTAAGATTAGAGCAGTCAAGGACTGTGAAGGTCAACTACAAACACGTGAACTCATTGGGGAAGGGACTGGGTGCTGTTCAGCTCATCATTCCTAGCACCTCACAATTTCTTGCAGCAGTTGCATAAATGTGAGGTGATGACAAAACTTGTGTTTCCCCTGTTCATTTTACTGGGAAAGAGATAGGGGCAGTCTATTTTGAAGTGAATCATCCATGGAAGGAAGGATGATTCCGGGTTCTTATAACCATTCCTGTTCCATTCATCTTCCTACAAGACCATGTGTTCTCATCATGCCTTCACACCGATCAGTGGCATTATTTCTATACTGCACAGAGAACCCCAAGCAAGGCAAAGGAGCTTGGGCTGAGGCATCCAAGGGGTTGGTTCTTGAGGCTTCTGTTCCCTGTCAGTTGTCCTTGGTGAGAGGCTGGACAGCACATACTAGTTACAACAAATATTTAGCAATTAAACTTTGAACATGCTTTATTCTCTTAGCTGGGAGAGATGCATCTCTGGAAAACTCAAAGCATGTAAGGAGGGACATGAAAGCCTTTTTCTTTCTAGTATATAAGTCTACAAGCTTTAAATGTTTTCAGTTTGTAACAAGTTAAAAATGAATGTGTCCATCTTCTTTCTAGATCTGTCTTCTTTGCAGTATGATTTCCTTGCTGTTGGAAGAAAAAAAGCCTGTGCTTTATGAAAATATAGATTGGAAATGTAATTATTGGACTATTTTCCCTGAACTGCAACAATATGTAGCTAATAAAAAGATTATTATACTTCCTGAGAAATTACTTTTTCTATTAGTGCCCTGGTTTTTTTTTTTTACTTAAAAAAGACTTTTTGTACAGTACTGCCTAATTAAAACAATATCTGCAGTCTTGCTAGAAGCCCTGCCAGAGCCATTTCATTGAAGTGGTGACATTTCTATCTAGCTACCATGTCTAGAGCCGTTTTGCTTTTCCAATTCTAGTGTAGTCTGAAATTAATTTAGGATTGAAAAAAAAAAAAAAACTCCAAAGAAGGCCAAGGCTAAATATAACCAGCCATGGGCACAGTGGAGCCAGGCTAGAAGGGGGTCCAAAGTTTTCAGGGCCAGTATTGGGACCAACTGTGTGTCTTCCAGAATTGTTTTGGGAAAACACAGTCCTTTTGCAGAGAAATTTCTCAGGATTCAGAGAAAAACCTGAATCATCTGAGAGCTGAATATTTGCAGAGTTTCTTATAAAAATGAAGACTCCTGCCCTGTCGTACCCCCATATCCATACCCCCCTTCAAAATGTGTCCCAAGGGTGCTTGTGTCTACGCAGTTCTTGGGTTTTAGTTTCAGGCTCTCCTGAGTGACAACTCAGGAGTTTTACCGATGCTTGACTCTCCTCAGCTCATGGCCTTGGGCAAGAACTAACTTGAACTAGACTCACTGCCAGCATTATTTTGAAACAGTCCAAGAAGAGGCTAAAAGTTACCACGTGGTCTGACAAGTAGAAGTCCTCTCATGATCTTCCAGAATTTCATTGAACCAAGGGGTTTTCAGCGAGTAGCATGGAATCAGGGAGATTTTTGATGACCAAGTGTAATAGAGGAGACTGTGAGATACGAGGAAAAGCAACTTCTGAATTTAGCCTACTTTGCACCATTCTGCATATTTATGGCACTTAAGTCAGAGTGATGAGTGTCAAATTAGCATGTATTCAAACCACATGACCTGTGCATTGGCAAGTTTTTGCAAGAATTTTATTTAATGCAGCTTATTTTCATATATATTTCACTTTGAAACTCCTGGTGGGTGCTTATTAATTTTATTTAGTAAGGTGTCATTTGAAGACAAATAATAATGTTTTTCTATAAAAATAGTAGCAAAATATTAATCACAGATTAAATAGTGGTCAATGTGGCAAAAATATTTTTGTATAAATGAACTTTAAAGCTAAATAGATAAATTGGACAATGTAAATTTTCTGTTGAATAGTTTTCCTTAAAATAACAAAACACATGTGTTGCAAGAAATCACCAGGAGAACCAAATAGTACATAAAAGCCTTATAAGATGGAAGATGATTATGCTATAAACAGTTTAAGCTGAGCTTTTCTTTGACTCTGTTTTGTTATCTAGTATTAAATAGTTTTTATTCAGTAACTTTGGTTCTGTTCCCCATTACCAAATATTTATTGTGTTTTCACTTAAAGTAAACTTGACTTTAAAAAGAAATAAGAAAGAGAAATTTTGTTTCTGTTGGTTTCCTTTTGCAAATAAATATTTACCCAAAGCATAACATTTCTCTTTGAATTACAGAGGCTTCAAATGGGAGAAATTTGCCAAGTCACGGCGTATTTTTGAGGTATGACTACTCACTCAACTGTTTTTATAAAACGTGTGTATTATGATAATCATTCACAAATAAATAAATAAATACAAATGCATGCTCATGTGATTACACACACACACACACACACACACACACACACACACAGTCAAATGTGGGGACATCTTTCTCAAAAGATTCAGCATTTACTAAGATTGATCACCTGTATAGCAACCAGTGCTCTACATTTTTGAGACATAATTTATTGTCTGACATTTATGATTGTTCCTGTGATGAATTAAATTTGGTTGTTTGTGTAAAAAATATGAAAAATACAATAGATTGCTATACATGAGACACTCAAATTATGACACTATTACTCAAATGCCTATTAAACATATTATATTAAAATAATTGCAAACCAGTATAATGCAGGCCATGTCAAAAATGTGTATTCACTTTAAATCAGCAAGTAATTTCTAGAAACTTATTCACAAATGCTTGCAGAGCTCCAGTGGTAATGCTGTTTATCCCAACCCTGATTACAGAAGCAAAAATTGGAAACACAAATTTCCAAAGAGTTGGAATTGGTTAGATAGCACATTGTAAAATATAATGTTCATGATACCCTATTAAGCAAAAAATATACATCATTTGTCCAGTCAGATTGTTATTTGTAATTCTTGGAATTGATGCATTTAGTTTTCATTTAATTACTAAGTGAAAACAATTGTAGCTGCATGTCTATGTATATAGTCAAATGTATGTATGTGTAAGTAGATGTGTTTTATATATGTATGTATGCATGTATGCTTTATACACATATTTTAAAATGATCTAAATTACTTAATATTGTAAATGTTCCTTAACAAAATATCCAAATACAACTAATGATGTAAAAATTCATGAATACTTCTGGAAGCACAAATGAAAAACCAGAGAGAAGCAAGAAAATGGATGGTCGGCACCACAGGGAGATAGTGTTCTGTTATCCAAGAACTCATTGTCATCATGTCTTCTGAGAGAAGATTAATTTGTGTGCTTACTTATTTTGCCTGAGTACTTCCAGTGATTAAAACCGCTCTGAGTTCTGAAGACATGTCTGTCTCCAGTGTTGGTGGGGACACAGCCCATAGTGCTCCATTGCTTTTGCAAGCAGCTATCCTTTGTGTTGAGGCTATAAAACAAGAAATGTCGAGATGCATTTCCCTTCGACCTGGACCATGGTAGTCTTAATCTGAATGTTTAGGGTTGCATTCTGAGGGAGGTGCTTGTAGGTTTGTTAATTTTGGGCTTGTTATTTCTGTTTTGTCTGTGATATTTAGGGCCTCTAAGGTGTGGGCTTATGGCAAAAATCTCACCTGCTCAAGTAAAAGGGCATACTATTTATAAGTAATATTTAATTCCATTAGGTACATGGAGATGCTGATTTTTTTTCTTTTCCCACAAATTTTGTTATCGTTTTGTATCTGTTTACTTTCAATTTATTCTTATTTTTTTTAATATAAAGTATGTCTCTTATAGACAACATACATGGGAAGCATTTTTTAAAGAATCCTGTGTAATGAACTCAAACTTTTTTTTTTTTTTGAGTTGGAGTGTCACTCTGTTGCCCAGACTGGAGTGCAGTGGCCGCTTCTGGCCACCACAGCCTCGATCTGCTGGGCTCCGGCGATCCTTCCGCCTCAGCCTTCCAAGTAGCTGGAACTACAGGCACGCGCTACCACATCCAGCTAATTTTTTGATTTATTGTAGAGATGAGGTCTCGTCAAGTTGTCCAGGTGGGTCTCGAACCCGCAGGCTGGGGCAATCCACTCACCTTGGCCTCCCAAAGTGCTGGGATTACAGGTTGAGCCACCGAACCCAGCCAAAACTTTTTTTTTTTTTAACATATTTTTTATTTTAAAATTGTGGGGTACAGTTAAGGGTTAGGTATACAAATATGCATTGTGCAGGTACCCTTGTTGATGTGGTGTGAACCCTGTCCCTAGACAGATATCAACTACCACTAATCCCACCTCCCTTCCCCTCCATGCCCCTCCATAGTTTCCTGCCACTGTCAATCCTTTTCTTATAGTATTACAATAGTTGTTCAAGGTCCACTTATGAGTGAGAACATGTGATACTCAGATCTTTGTTTCTGTGAGAGATCACTCAGTATTATAAACTCCAATTCCATCCAGGTTGCTGCAAAATTCATGATTTTTTTCTTTTTTTTTTTTTTTGAGTTGGAGTCTCACTCGGTCGCCCAGACTGGAGTGCAGTGGCCGCTCCTGGCCACCGCAGCCTCGACCTGCTGGGCTCTGGTGATCCTTCTGCCTCACTCTTTCAAGTAACTGGAACTACAGGTGCGTGCTACCACACCCGGCTAATTTTTTGATTTATTGTGGAGATGAGGTCTCACCAAGTTCCCCATGTGGGTCTCGAACCCATGGGCCCAGGCAATTCCATGATTTTATTCTTTTTTATGGCTGCATAATATTTCATTGTGTATATGTACCACATTTTTTAATCCAGTCCTCTTTTGATGGACAGCACGATTGGTTCCATGATCTTGATATTGTGACCAATGCTGTGATAAACATACGTGTGCAGACACTTCATAAAAGAAGGCATATGAGTGGCCAAGAGATTCATGAAGAAATGTTCAGCCTCACTAGTCATCAAGGAAATGCAAATTAAAACTACACTGAGATACCATCTAACTCTAGTCAGAATGGCCATTATCAAAAACTCAAAAAATAATAGATGCTGGAGAGGACATGGTGAAAAGGGAACACTTCTACACTGTTGGTGGGAGTGTAAATTAGTGCAGCCTCTGTGGAAATCAGTGTGGCGATTCCTAAAAGCTCTAAAATTCGACCTTCCATATGACCCCACAATCCCCTACTGGGAATATACCCTGAAGAACTCAAATCACTCTATAAAAAAGAACTCAAACTTTTGATTTAATTATTAGTCTATTAACATTTAATTTTCTTGTTGAAATGGTTGGTTGCATTGACATCTATCATTTTCATTTTGTACATCATTTACATCTCATGTTATTTTAAAATTTCTCTATGCCTCCTGTATTACTTCATTTTGGATTAAGTGAATATTTTCTAATGAAGAACTTTAGTTTCTCTAAGGATTATTTACTATTCTTTTGAGTTTTCTTTTTAGTTTTTCTTCCATGGTTTATCGTACAAAACTTATTTATCAGAATCATCTTCAAATTTTCTCTTGCTTAATTGCTGTCAGAAACATTCCCCTTTCATAACTTTATTTAATTTTTCCCTTTTTGTGACATGATTGTTATGTATATTACATCTATTTATGTTACAAATCAATAATGTATAGTCATAGTTATTGATTACCACCTGTGTCAACACAGCTTTGCTCTCCCTCACCTCCCTTGTGCTGTTATTGCACAAGGGAGGTGCAAAACATTATACATATATGTTTGTATGTATCCCAGACCCAACATCACATTGTATATATGCATATTATTTTGTGCAGTTGCTTTGAAATGACTTATAAAAATGAGAAAATATACATTTATACTGTCTTCTATGACTTGAAAATTACCTTTACCTATGTTCTTTGTTTTGTTTGTGTGTATGAATTTAGATTAGTGTCTGGGATCACTTGCTTTCAGTCTGAAGAAACTTCTATAGTAATTTTTTGTAAGGTTCTCTCAGTTTTTTAAAAAAAAATTAGAAAAAGTCTTACTTTCACTTTCACTTTTGAAAGATAGCTTTGCTGGATGTAGGGTTCTTGGTTGAGTTTTTTGTTTTTGAGTACTGTAAATATGTTATCCCACTGCTTCCTGTCTCCTGTCATTTCTGTTGCGGAATCTACTGTTAATATTATTGCATTCCCTTCTAAGTGATGGGTGTTTCTCTTGCTGAATTCAGAATTTGATTCTTTCCTTTGTCAGCATTTTTACTATGATGTTCATATTTGTGGATACCTTTGTGTTTATTCTACTTGATAATTCTGGAGGTGTGGGTTATTGTTATTCCATAAATCTAAAATTTTTTCTGCCATTGTTTCTTTGAATGCTTCCTGCTCTTTTGTCTCCTCTCCTTCAGGTATGCCTCTGTTGATGCTCTGGATATTGTCCCACATTTCTCTAAGATTGTCATAATTTTTCCTCATTCTTTTTTATTTCTGTTATTCAGCTTGCAAATCTCTATCAGTTTATCTTCAAGTGCACTAATTTTCCCTTTTGCCAATGTAAGTCTACTGTTGAGCCCCTCTAGTGAATTTTTAAATTTCAGTTATTATGTTTTGCAACTCCAGAATTTCTATTTGGTTCTCTTTAGAATTTATTCCCTTTCTTGATACAGCAGGTTGGATATTCTTTTTGTTTGATTGTTTTTAGAAGGATTTTCTTTATTGGAAACTTCTGTGTTTTCGCAAAACATGTTGTTGCATTCTTTTTCTTTTCTTTTCTTTGATTATAGAGATGTGAGGTACAAGTCAGGATTAGCCATACAAGTAGGCTGCATGCAGGTGAAGTTTGGGCCTCCAACTGGTCCTCACTTTCCCTGGTTTAGAACCAGGTACCCTTTGTGTTGTTATGTGCCCCACCCCCAGCAGTGTGCAGTGACTGCTGATTCCTCCCTTGGCTAATGCAATTAGTGTTCAGGTCCCACTTATGAGATAGAACATGTGGTATTCAATTCTTTATTTCTGTGATAACCAGTTGAACATTGTCTGAAATGCTTGGGACCAGAAGTGTTTCTGAATTTGATTTTTTAAATTTAAGAATATTTGCATTATATATATATATGCATTTAACATATATGTATGTGTGTATATTTGTGTGTATGTATGTACATATATATATGTACATATATATGTAAATATAAATATATATATATATATTTGCTGGTTCAGCATCCCTAATAAAAAATCTGGAGTCACCAATGCTTCAGTGAACATTTCCTTTGAATGCCATGTCAGTGCTTAAAGAGTTTCAAAATGTGGAGCATTTCTGATTTCAAATTTTCAGAATAGGAAAACTCAACCTGTATTTTCTTTGATGCAACATTATCATCATACCTTACTTTATTTCTTCATCATGCTTTCTCTTAGTTCTTTGAAAATAATTATAGTGGCTATTTTGAAGTTCTTGTCTCTTAAATATGACATCTGGCCATTCTCACAGGTCTACTTTTTTTATGTTGCCTACTTTTTTTCTGATACATGGCCTATACTTCCCTGTTTCTTTGCATGTCTCATAACTTTCTCTTGAAAAGAGACACTTTTGGTAATATATATTACAGTATTCCTCCCCCAATTCTGAGCTTCTATAGTTATTTACTTGCTAATATTTACTGACTCTCTGGATTATTGTAGCAATATCTATTTACTCCCACAGCATTAAACCTCTGATGTTATTTCTTAGAGAGGTGCATGCTAATATTTACTGACTATATGGATTATTGTAGCAATGTCTATTTACTCCCACAGTGTTAAACCTCCAATGTTACCTCTTAGAGAGGTGAAGTTTTGAGTACATTCATAGTCACTTGAGATGAAAGTGATGTTGGTAGGTCTCTCTTTCTCTCTTTTCCTGATAGCTCAGCTGTTAAACTCCACTCATGCTGGCTGATTACTCTGTATTTAAAAAAATGCCTTGGGCTATAGTTTGTTCCATATACTAATCCAATCAAATGTGGCTCCTTTGAAAGACTAATTTCTGATGTCCTGTGTGATATTTGTACTAACCTCAGAAGGGTTCCTCTCAGCTATCTCATTCCCTGTTTCTCTTTGGCAAGCTAACTGGTCTACTAGGCTGTATTTTTACTAAATACAAACATATTCGCCCACTTGTTTTTCACCACAACAGTCTTTATTCTTAAGAGTGCCCTTAGGTTTAAACTTTTCCATGGTCGGTTGCAAATGAAGTCCATTCCTTGGGAAGAGGTTAGGAATTATATTTTACAGATTACTTCTCTTCCCAGGAAAGTTCTGAGCTAATGCTCTGGAGCTGACAGTAAGGGAAATGCAAAGCTTCTCTCTTAGTGACACCATTACTCTAGAAACTGAGCACTAGGTGGAAGGGGACTGCAGACTGAGGTCCACCTGGCTTGCCTCTCCTTGCGTAAAACCACTGCCCCATGAGCCAGGGTAATAACTTTTTGGGCTCTTGTATCCTCAGCTTGCTGTGCTTATAGTAGAACCATTTTTCTTTTTTCTTCAAGTGGGACTTGGATGGTAAAGGGAGCACACACCTCTTGCACTCACTTACCTGGGAATTAGCCTGAGTGACAATTAACTGGGGGTAGGATGAGAAATGCTGAATTTCTGATAATTTGGGAGGAAAAAAAAAGCCCTCTGACTGAGATCTGGGAGAGGAGAGAGAGGAAGCCCTGTTTTCTTGGCTATAGAATTTTGGAGCCGAGGGTCTGCCTTGCTAAACTGAGAGGATATGGTTTTGGTTCATATACCACAGATTCTCACCTTTCTTACTGAATTTCTATAGATTTTTCTCAGTAGATGTTTATTCATTTGCTATTTCCTTTAGGACTTTAAAAAAGAAGATTTGAAGATTTTATTGTTTTAAAATAAAATAATGTTTCCTGTTTCCTTGGGGGGCAGATCAGCAGAGTTCCTCATACCATCATGCTAGAAGTCAGTTTGCCCTTGTCTTTAGTTTTGAAAGAAAGTTTTGCTGCCTAGAGGATTCCTGGTTGATGGATATTTTCAGTACCTTGAGTATGTTGTCCGACTGCCTTTTTTCCTCCTCCTTTCTGATAATAAATCACTTTTTAATCTTTTTGAGGTTTCATTGTACATAAAGACACTTTTTTTCCCCCCTCATGTTGCTTTCAAGATTTTCTCTTTGTCTTTGTCCTGAAACATTTTGACTGTAATGTATCCATGTGTGGATCTCTTTGCATTTATCCTACTTGAAGTTTGTTGAGTCTTTTTGATGTATAGAATAATGGCTTTTTCATCATACATTATTCCATGCATCAAAAAGATTTGGATTTTTTCCCTTCATTATTTCATCAAACATTTTTTCTGTCTTATTTTGCTCTCCTTTCTTCTTTTGATACTTCCATTATATGTATGTTGGTATGCTTAATAGATTTCACAGCTCTCTAAGGATTTTTTCATTTTTAAAATCATTCTCTCATTCTGTTATTCAGATTGTAAATATCTAATAGCTTGTCTTCAAGTTGGCTGATTCCCTTTTTTTTTTTTTTTTTTTTTTTGCCAGTTCAAATGTACTGTTGAGTCACCTTCAATTCTTTGAGCTTGATTATAATTGCTGCTTTGGAATTTTTCCTGCTGCCTCCAATAGTTAGGTCCTCTTAAAGGCAGTTTTTTAAGCTCTTTTTTCCTATATAAGGATCACAATATTTTGTTTCTTTGCATGTCTATTTTTTAATTGTTATTGTTAAAAACTGACATTTTAGATAACATTTTGCAGCAACTCTAGATTCTGATTAGAATCCAAAGGTTTATTGATGTTGCTGGATTTTGTTAGCTGGTTTGTGTAGCTGTTTGCATGGACTAAATCTGTGGATTCTACTTCCCCTAATGTGTGTTGCCCCCAATGCCACTGCTTAGTTTCTTCCCTTTTGCTTTTATTTTTTAAGCTTAGATTCCTAGAAGTCACCACTTGTTCAGCACAGTTTACTGTTCAAGCAATGATTGGTCAGAGCTTGTGCACTTTAAGTTTCTAAGATTTTTGCCCTTGTTGATGGATCTATGAATGTTTTAGGAAATACCTTCAAGTTCACTACACATCGAGCCAGGTACTACTATTTTTCAAGAGCTCAATTCAGTTGCTCCTCTGTGGGTGCAGCCTAACACATGTGTACAACCTTCAGAACCCTAAGGCTGAATACCATCATAGTAGCACCTTTTAAAATATCTGTTCATTTCTCTGGTTTTCTCTGTTAAACTTCTGGCTGGTCAGCTATTATGTTTGCTGCAAGTACTTTCATTGAATTATTAGTTTTTTCTTAAGTGCTCACCACTAAAATCTCTATTGTTTTCAATGATGTCTTAAGACATGAGTTTCTTCAGCTCTTATTCTTAATAATGTCAGCTTCTCAGCAGATCTGTAGAACTGCCATTGCTTCCATCTTGTCCCTCCTCTCAGAAGAACCTTTGGTGCTCTATTGCACCATAATTGGGAATGGAGATGGTGGCCTATTTCTTTCATATTTATGCCTTCACCTTATGAGTGGGAGTTGGGAGGAGAGGTAGTAGCTTGCCGTATTCTCAGTTTGTCCCTCCTTGAGTAGAACCTATGTTGTACAGGCAGAAACGAAGAAAGGACAGCAATCAGGGCCTCAGTACTCTTGATCTTCAAAGTGTTGGATGTGTCCTTCACCAAATGAGTAGGAGTTGGGTGGAGAAAGTAAGTCTCGGTCTTCTTGGCTGCACCTCTCAGAAAAGGGGAGAGGAGAGATGCTCCTGTTGGAGTTTAGCTGTAGCACTATGACAGGGTTCTAGGGGTAAAAGAATCCACCACTCTTGGCCACACCTACCTGGAGTAGAGTTTTGGTACTGAGGGTAGGTGCTGATAGGAGCAGGGTCTGACTCAAATGTCACAGACACCTAGTGTGCTTTCCAAGAGTTCGTAGATTTTATTGAATGTATGTTCCCCAGTTGGCTGTAGGCCCTTGTCTATTCCAGAATCTTTAAATGTTTCTGTTTTATAACAGAAGATCACAAGTTGATCATTATTTCTCCAGGGAGAGAACTGCAGAACTCTTTATAAAGTCACTCCAGAGCTTTCATTGCATCCTTGTTTTATTCGTATATTATATCTAAGGTTTATTTGTACAATTTCTTTTCAGACTTACAATCATTTTCCAAAGGAGTTTCTGTTGTTTTCAATAGGAAATGTAAAGATCACAACTTAGCTGATAGGATTACTTATTGCTCTTATTTGGCCATTGTTTCTAATTCTTTTCTTTATAAAGTGAGATACTTTTATCATTAGGAATTATTTTTAAAAGGTAAAATGCATAATAAAGTCATACTGGAAAAATTTGCTCTTAAAAAACCAACAGAGCAACTTGTTTTATCTCACAAAAAAACACCATTGTTACCATACACAATAGGACAAGGAAAAAAAATCCTAAACATTGTTTTGTAGTTTTTTGTCCTTAGGTTATATGCCATGAATGATGCACAGTCAAATCATGTGTTTTGAAATTGCTAGGAATTATTCCTCTCAGTGGGTTTATATCACTAACTACACACACAATTGCCTTTTATTTTTAGGAATCGTATTTATTTGTTCATTCAAATGGATTAAAATATTTACATGGTTCTATAATCAAATCTAAAAAATAGGATATATTTTTAAAAGTTTAATATCTATTTCTGTCCCCTCTATCTCATTCCCTTTTTCTGCCATAGGTCAACATTTTTCTCATGCTTTTTAAAAAATAAAACTCATATATGAGCACATATCATATCACTTTCATTTCCTGAGTAGTGCTATAGAACACAATACTTTTTTTAGAACTTTGATTTTATCCTTTATAGCAATATATATAAATATACTACAGTAGGATATAGAAATATCTCTCCATTTTTGTTTCTTTGCTAGTGTTTGAGTTAAAGTTTTGCCTCCATGTTCATGAATGATTTGAATATAACTGACCTGTGAGTCTGGATGTGTATATGAACAGGGTGCCTCAGACCCCACAAGTTAGGTGAGGACTCTGGTCTCTGGGATTCTGTCTAGTTCTCGCAGACCCACATTTATCTCTTTGATATGGTGAATACTGTAACATAGTCCAATCAAAGAGAGGAGTGCTGTCAAATGTTTGAAAACCACAGCTTCAGTGGTCATACTGAGTGACACAATGTAGTTAATATATTTTTTCTCAATAAAGAAAAAACTGTAATTTAAGATTTCTTTTGAAATTTTTATTTTTCTCTGGCAGTTAACTTACTGTTATTTTATTTTAGAAGTTGGGATCAATAAATCTTTGTTACTATCATTAACCGCCACTATGATAATGTTGATGCTTTCACAAGCTACTCACTTAATATTCTAAAAAATATTTCACGATTGGACACCTAAATTGATTTATGAACTGGGTACAAGAAAGAGTTAAGAGCATGTATACATTGGTGCAAACTGTATCTTTCATCTGGAAAATTCTGAATCCTTCTCCTACCCAAGTACAAGATTTCTTTCTCCTTTTTTGCACTCTTTCTTTCTTCTTTGTTTTCATTAAAATGAAGTAACAACCTTTGGATGGCAGGTATTTCTTAAGCTTATACTTCAAGTAATTTAATTTATTTTCCATTAATCTAAATTCACTTAAAAATTAAAGGACATCTATCGATATAAAAGTAAATGTGAAATATCATAAGTATGCCATTGAGAAGTTCCTCATGTTATAAAAATGTGTTGCCCTAGAATTCAACTAAAAATACCATCAGGAAATATTCAGTATATTAACTTTTCAAAGAAAAGTTTTCAAAAAGTTAGATGGATGTGGCTGAGTCCATACCTTTAAAATAGCAGAAGTGGGAATTGATATGGGCTGTTTGGCTAAGTTTGTACGAGACCACTAATTATTACAGCAAGAGTCTAATAAAAAGTGTTCTGGCAAGCAAACCCATATGTTTCTGGCAGTCTCAGTTTGTTCTATAACACTAGGCATGTTCATTTTTTTCTTATACTGTATACTTCCATTCAATTCTACTTACTCTGGAAATGGAACCCCCACCCCCACCCTACTCCACTCTGTTTCCTTTTCTTTTGAGATCAATGCATCTGAGTATTTTCAAGCTCTTGAATTCTCTCAAAAGTGAGGATATCTTTTTCCATGGACCTTTCAGCTGGCAGAGCAGATTGTGCTGGGGAGAGGTCTCTGCTGGTGTTTGTAAGCACTGGGCTCTCTGGCTCTGTTGCTGATATTGGAGACAGAGAGATTAAGGGATGGAGAGCTCTCACCATTTTCCAAACATCTCTTTGGGGTTCTGAGTTTTATTTGCCATGGCAGAAAGGGTGTTCCTGAAGCAGTATGGAGAAGCCTCTGAAAGCAGAAGCCACCCCAGGATCAAGCTGTAGTGCCGGGCCACTTTGCCACATCAGGGGCACCACCTGCAGTTACTGGCCTTTGGTCTTGGGGTTTCATGGCTCTTCAAGATTTGTCTTTCTATGAGAGACCATATTTTATGTTTCTTTTTGAACTACCCTTATTTCTCATCCTAGGGTTGTTTTGTTGCAAAATAAGGGAGTACGTCTTCTTCTTGCATTTTATTGCAGTTTGTTTCACTGTGAGATCTATTTGCCTGTCTGCCAACATGGATCAACCCCTCTGTTGGTCGAAAATGATAAACTCTGAAATATCTTCAGAGCCTACACAAGGATGGGAAATGAGTGTTACAAGCCTCAGGAGGTCTTATGCTTCCCCAGCCTCTAAATTTTTCCCTAACTCTGGCTTTGGTTTTCAACAAACCTTAGCTGGTAGCCAAGAAAAATACTTTAAAAACACCCCTTCAAAACTGAAAGGGACAAGAATCATAAATTTAAAAATAATTATAATGAGGTGAGAAATTCAGTCTTATCCACCCATCTTCCCTATCACCTGTATGGCGGACTTTGTAAGAAGTGACCATGCATTTCTCTGGTGCTCTAAATACATCAAACCTCTGGGCTCCCCCTCACCTCCATGAGAGGGCATGTTCCTGGACACTGGGCATGTGACATGTTTCAGAGAAGGGAAAAAAAAAAACAAAAACCTGGCTTTGACTCGAGGCCTCTAGCTCAAACCTGAGAGGAAATTCTGTACATAAGTCTTGGTTCCCCAAAGGAGAGAAAATGAGAAGGCACTTCCTGTCCATTAAAGTATCCAAAACATTGCCGAGGGAAAGTTAAGCCAGTCCAGATGCTAAGCACGTTAAGTCTAAAGAAGCTCAAAAACCCTGTAGGCTGCCAAAAAAATGTTAGGGTCGTACTTCATCCAGGCCATTTCCTTGAGGAAGCTCATGGTTTTCCAGTGGGTTCATGATCAGGTAACACTCCTACTTGTAGAGATCAAGAGCTAACCTTGAGTCTAGGGAAGGTGGCCCTTTCTCATTATTCTGCTCCACAAATGTGCACTCTGGAACAGATATGGGTGGGGGCCAAGAGGTACAGAGGCCTCCTCCAGAAAGGACAGGCCTACACACGGAGGAGAAAGCAGCTCACCATCCTGGGTCACAGAGACTCTTCAAAGTCCTGTGTGCTGCCCTGGGAGACAGTGCTGTGAGGAGAAAAACACCACTGCAGCAATAAATCAGTGCAAATCATGTCTGCTATTTTAGTAAATGAGGGACTTTAAATGTAAACATATGTATAAATAATAACAGAGGCACTTCTTGAGTTCATTAGTGTAATTAATGAATTAAATATTAAAAACTTGGCCAGTATTGTTGACAAAGCATCATAATGCATTTCTGTGTAATGCTTTAGTTATGCAACTACATTGCAAGTCCTGTGATCATGTAGCAAGGAAACGAAATATGCCACAAGGGAGTACTATGGTGTGGACATGGTCTTTCTGCACCAAAATTCATGTTGAAATGTGATTCCCAACCTGGCGGTGTTGGGAGGTGGGGCCTTGTGAGTAGTATTTGGATCATGGAGCTGAATATTCATGAATAGATTAATCCCTTCTCCTAGGGGTGAGTGACTGAAGACAGCGTCTGACTTCTTTGGTTTCCCTCTTGCTTCCTCCCTCACCATGTGATCTTTGCACAGGCTAGTGCCCCTTCCACTTTCCACCATGAGCGAAGGAGGCACAAAACCCTCATCAGATGCAGCTGTCTCATCTTGGACTTTACAGTCACCAGAATTGTGGGCCAAATCAACAGACCTCTTTATTTTGTAAATGACTCAGCCTCGAGTACTCTCTTCTAACAACACAAGTGGACTAAGACAATGTGTGAATGTGGAAAAGTGTGTGAATGTGCAAGTAAGCAGTGAGGTGTTGTCAAACTAAAATTTGAACTAAGACAAGATATATCTGTGTGTCCAAAGATAATTCATATCACAGTGTATATAGAATAAAAAAGTACTCAAATTTTTAAAAAAATCACAATTTGATGTCCACATTAAGATATACTAGATAAGCCAGGCTCGGTGGCTCAGCCTGTAATCCCGTGACTTTGGGAGGCTGAGGTGAGTGGATTGCCTGAGCCTGCGGGATCGAGACCCGCCTGGGCA
>NW_007211956.1:0-1174 GCF_000164805.1 Carlito syrichta
CCCAGTGTCTGCAGCCACTGCAGCCCCTAGGCTCCCAGACAGTGTACTTGGGCACAGAGGAGGGGAGCTGGGCTGGGAGGGCTGGTCTTCAGTGCCTCCGGTAGTGTGACTGGACACAGGCTCTGATGAATGGGAACAGGATGATCCCGGGCCTCTGGTGAAGAGCCCAAGTGAGGCAGCAGCTGAGGAACTGGCCCTGTTGGCTGCTGACACTGCAGGGTGCTGACACTGGGTACCAAGGCGGCTGGCTTTGATACCACCACCCGCTCCCCCATCCAGCAATGAGGTTGCTGCACTCTTACAAGCACCTTGAGGACAAGCTCCCCTACACAGCCACCACCTAGGGCCAAAGGGTGTAGTCCTCAGCTGCCTGCCTATGCCTGCTGCCACTGAAGGCCACCCTGACTTCCCTAGGGTGGGTGCAGCCCCACTCAACCACTCTACCAGAGGCCTGGGATCACCCTCCACCTGTGATTCCCAGCCAGCGCCACACACACCACTAGAGACACTGAAGACAAGCCCACCCCACCCAGCCCCTTTTTTCCTCAAGTGCCCAAACACACCATTTGGGAGCCAGGAAGCAGCATCCAGCCCATCAGCCTCCATGCTGGTGAGTGAGCACTTCCCCCAGGAACCTGCAGGCGCTGCTACACCCACAGCTGGTACACACTTGCACATGCCACCTGTAGGACTGAAGACTGGCATGCTCAGGTTGTCACAGTCACCACCCACAGCACAGTCCGCATGGGAACCAGAAGGTTGTCCCACCACTGCCATTGTAATCACCCACGTCATACCCACTGCCTGAGAACCCACCCACCTGCCCTCTCTGATCAAACTGCCTGGAGGCCCAAGAATCAGCCCACTGACACCGATGCCAGTGTACAACAGCCTGGGATCCAAGGACAGGCTTGCCTGGTCAGCTGCTGCCACCACCGGGGCCTGAGGGCTAGCCCACCTGACATCCCCATCCCCAATAATACTTTGTCACAACCCCCAATAACAATCCACCATTATTCACAATCACAAAACCATGGAACCAGCTATGCTGCCCATCGAAAGTGGACTGGATTTTTAAATGTCGTACATATACACGAAGGAATATTATGCAGTTATAAAGAAGGACAAAATTATGAACTTTGCAGCAACTTGGATGGATTTAGAGTCTATAATA
>NW_007211957.1:0-774 GCF_000164805.1 Carlito syrichta
AGGACTGAAGACTGGCATGCTCAGGTTGTCACAGTCACCACCCACAGCACAGTCCGCATGGGAACCAGAAGGTTGTCCCACCACTGCCATTGTAATCACCCACGTCATACCCACTGCCTGAGAACCCACCCACCTGCCCTCTCTGATCAAACTGCCTGGAGGCCCAAGAATCAGCCCACTGACACCGATGCCAGTGTACAACAGCCTGGGATCCAAGGACAGGCTTGCCTGGTCAGCTGCTGCCACCACCGGGGCCTGAGGGCTAGCCCACCTGACATCCCCATCCCCAATAATACTTTGTCACAACCCCCAATAACAATCCACCATTATTCACAATCACAAAACCATGGAACCAGCTATGCTGCCCATCGAAAGTGGACTGGATTTTTAAATGTCGTACATATACACGAAGGAATATTATGCAGTTATAAAGAAGGACAAAATTATGAACTTTGCAGCAACTTGGATGGATTTAGAGTCTATAATACTCAGTGATCTATCAAAGAAACAAAGAACTGAGTACCACGTGTTCTCATTCATAAGTGGAACTTGAACAACTATCATAATACTATAAGAAAAGTATTGGCAGTAGTGGGAAACTGCACGGGAGGGGGCACCCTTCATCAATAATGGCACCTGATCTCAAACCAGATGAGTGGGGACCAAGGGAGGACCAACTTTACCTATACATGACCATTTGTATACCTACACTGATGTACCCATCTTTAAAATAAAATTAAAAATAATGAAATCACAGACACCACTGATGCTTTT
>NW_007211958.1:0-2047 GCF_000164805.1 Carlito syrichta
GCCTCCACTGGTGGCTCAGGTCACTGGAGTCATGACCACCCTTTCTCCTCTGATCTGATCATCTTCCCACAGGTAAATCATTCTCTAGGAAGAAAGCGTCTATGTGGAGGGCACTTCTGGTGGACAGGAGTCTGAGCCCACTTGGACTGTCCTTCACAGCTGCAGCTGTGCTCAGGGGCCAGCCAAGGGGAATAATGGGGACCCAAGATATACATTGTTCATGACTTGAAGTCTCCCATGTGAGGGCAAGGTCCTCCAGGACAAGAACGCTATTGTCTCTTCTGGCTCTAGGTAGCTCAAGCACCTAGAATGGCATCTGGAACATAGTAGCTGTTTAATAATTACTTTCGGATAGTAAATGGGCTCCAGAAATATTGTAATGCATATAATTATAGAGTATCAATATCGGCATCAAATCATAAAGAAAATGTTCAGGGTAAGTTGAGGTACCAGTTCACCGGAGTCAGGTGCCCTTGAATTGGTTAAAATTGAGAGTCTGAAAGGCAACCGTCACTGGGGAGTTGACAGCATGAAGTCTGCAAACCTCCGGGGCTGAAGCTGGCCTGATGCTGCTTTCACGCCAGCAGTGGGACTTGAGCAGATTTCAGCCTTGTGGGGTAGGAGGGAGGGGTCTGTCAACCACAGACTGGAAAAAATGGATGCTGTTGGTAGTCATTAACCCATCTATAGATCAGTTACCTTTTAAACTATACCGACTTTAGCCTTTAACTAAGCAGTTTAAAAACTGCCTTTGAACCATCTTTTTTTTTTTTCAGACAATAAGGCTTCCATAAAGACACAATAAGTTGCAAGAAAGAAATGTCACACATTGAACCACCCTTTTCTTTGATCATTGCTATTTTAATCTTCCACTCAATGATATTAACATATGCATTCATTATTTTGCTATTTTGGATGTCTCCTCGTACAACTTTAAATCTTACTTTCACTCAAACGCAAGAATGTTCTTTTCAGTGTTTCCAACGTTAAAAAAGAAATTTTTTTTTAAAAAAGAACCCTTATGCCTACTTATAGCCAATACATTAAAAGAGGGATTTGATTCATTTTCGAAGGAGAGGTTTATAGTAGAGAAATGTGACCATCTCAGTTGGCAAATGTTTTCACTGAATTATAGAAATCTTCAAAGAAAGAGAAATTCCCCCAAACTATTTAAAACCTTCATAACGGACCTCCCACAAATGATAACTTCTTTAAAGTAGAAATTCCCCTAAAGATGTACAAATCTTCAAAAAAGAATACCCCTCAAATGATTAGAACCTTACCAAACTCCATCTGGATTTGAGTTCCAATAATAAGGGTCAAAACCTTGTCCATACCTAGTAAAAAAAAAAAAATACTGTAAGAAAGCACATTTTTTAGTATTTCCAGATGTAGATGGAACATTTTTCGTTTTGAAATACAATGAGAAAACTTTTTCATGCTATTTTGGAAGCGACATACAGGCCAAGGCAGGCAGCTAAAGTTATTTGAAAGTGGTCAGGCCAAAGAGACTTTAAAGCAGGTGAGTCTGAATTCAGTGTTAGAAACCAGTGGAGCCTCGTCTGCCCTCTGCTCACATAACTTTTATTGGTCAGAATCTAAATATCGGGTAAACACTGTTTTTGAAGTTGGGTTCAACCCTAACACAGAGGGGTAAAAAGAAGCAGAGAGACAATGAAAACGAAAACGTTAAGGGGGAGCATGAACAACAGCAAAGCCGTGTTAGGATGCCATTAGCTACACCCAACACACGCCCAGACCCACGAGCACACACACTCACAGCTCTCCATCTGTTGGGAAATAGCTCATCTGTGTTTGCTTAGTTTTGTCTGCATTTTGCAAAGACATGAGGACAAAATGGCAGCTTCGCCTTGCTGCATCTCTGCATATGCAACCTGTGTCTCTTTATTGTCAGTGAGGAAAAGTGTGGAGGTCTCACGTCCAGCTGAGGGCCCATTCCTGATGAATGTCCCCTGGCCCCAAAGACACAGTACATGTTTGTTTATCCTGATACCTTTTCTCTCCAAAACATCCCTTCAACAAATAC
>NW_007211959.1:0-2047 GCF_000164805.1 Carlito syrichta
CCAGCAGTGGGACTTGAGCAGATTTCAGCCTTGTGGGGTAGGAGGGAGGGGTCTGTCAACCACAGACTGGAAAAAATGGATGCTGTTGGTAGTCATTAACCCATCTATAGATCAGTTACCTTTTAAACTATACCGACTTTAGCCTTTAACTAAGCAGTTTAAAAACTGCCTTTGAACCATCTTTTTTTTTTTTCAGACAATAAGGCTTCCATAAAGACACAATAAGTTGCAAGAAAGAAATGTCACACATTGAACCACCCTTTTCTTTGATCATTGCTATTTTAATCTTCCACTCAATGATATTAACATATGCATTCATTATTTTGCTATTTTGGATGTCTCCTCGTACAACTTTAAATCTTACTTTCACTCAAACGCAAGAATGTTCTTTTCAGTGTTTCCAACGTTAAAAAAGAAATTTTTTTTTAAAAAAGAACCCTTATGCCTACTTATAGCCAATACATTAAAAGAGGGATTTGATTCATTTTCGAAGGAGAGGTTTATAGTAGAGAAATGTGACCATCTCAGTTGGCAAATGTTTTCACTGAATTATAGAAATCTTCAAAGAAAGAGAAATTCCCCCAAACTATTTAAAACCTTCATAACGGACCTCCCACAAATGATAACTTCTTTAAAGTAGAAATTCCCCTAAAGATGTACAAATCTTCAAAAAAGAATACCCCTCAAATGATTAGAACCTTACCAAACTCCATCTGGATTTGAGTTCCAATAATAAGGGTCAAAACCTTGTCCATACCTAGTAAAAAAAAAAAAATACTGTAAGAAAGCACATTTTTTAGTATTTCCAGATGTAGATGGAACATTTTTCGTTTTGAAATACAATGAGAAAACTTTTTCATGCTATTTTGGAAGCGACATACAGGCCAAGGCAGGCAGCTAAAGTTATTTGAAAGTGGTCAGGCCAAAGAGACTTTAAAGCAGGTGAGTCTGAATTCAGTGTTAGAAACCAGTGGAGCCTCGTCTGCCCTCTGCTCACATAACTTTTATTGGTCAGAATCTAAATATCGGGTAAACACTGTTTTTGAAGTTGGGTTCAACCCTAACACAGAGGGGTAAAAAGAAGCAGAGAGACAATGAAAACGAAAACGTTAAGGGGGAGCATGAACAACAGCAAAGCCGTGTTAGGATGCCATTAGCTACACCCAACACACGCCCAGACCCACGAGCACACACACTCACAGCTCTCCATCTGTTGGGAAATAGCTCATCTGTGTTTGCTTAGTTTTGTCTGCATTTTGCAAAGACATGAGGACAAAATGGCAGCTTCGCCTTGCTGCATCTCTGCATATGCAACCTGTGTCTCTTTATTGTCAGTGAGGAAAAGTGTGGAGGTCTCACGTCCAGCTGAGGGCCCATTCCTGATGAATGTCCCCTGGCCCCAAAGACACAGTACATGTTTGTTTATCCTGATACCTTTTCTCTCCAAAACATCCCTTCAACAAATACAAGAAAAACATGCTTGTATACAAACATCTGAACATGCGTACCCATAAAAATAATAGTTTTTTTAATCTGCAATGCTATTATGTGTTTGTGTTGTTTTATTGTTGGAGTTTTGAGATTCAGGGGTTTTTGTTTTTGTGAGAGCTACATTCTTACATCCACTTCCCTCAAGACTGTCATTTTCTGAGCCACTCTGGGGACATTGCCATGCCTAGAATGCTCTTGCAAAATAGGTGGCTAGGTACAACTTGCTGGGACTTAAAACCCACCACTCAGTCAGTGTCCTTAGTCTGAAACTTATGTTAAGATCTCCCAAGGTTGGGAGCACTCTAAATGTACAGATACACATTTGTAAAATGGGAGTAAAAAGTCCAGTCTTTCTTCTCTGGACAAAATCATTAGATGGCATTGCAAGCCATGTCTACAGCCGTTACCTTATTCCTTCATGAGTTCCGTCTACTCAAGGAGAAGACTGTTTGAATACACATACGGCTCTAAGGCCATCAGCAAAGACGCCCAGAGGGAAACAGAACTGAGACCTGGAAACTGGGCCAGGGAATGCATGGACAATGCTAGAAACCTT
>NW_007211960.1:0-737 GCF_000164805.1 Carlito syrichta
AATAAAATTGTTTTTTAAAAAGAAAAATTTAGAATACTTTGGCTATTATATGTGTTTTCTCTGATCCAGCAATTCATTTCCCAAGTATAAGCCCCATATACAATTATACTTATGGTCACCAAAAGTCATGTGCTAGAAAATACACAAGGGAACTATGAAATTATGAATAGTAGAGAGCAGCAATATTTACAGCAGTTCAAAATTGTAAAGAGTTCAAAATTCCTTCAACATCACTATAGACAAATACATGTGGTATGTTTATGACAATAGAAAATTAAATAGCAATGAGAATGAAAATCCTACAACTACTCATAACAAGATAAATAATTCTCACAGACATAGTACACAGCAATGGACACTAGAAACAAAAGACTTCCTAACACTATAGTGTTGGACATTTGAATAGGGGTTGCCCTTTGGGGGACAAGTTTCTTCTGGGAAGACGATAATGTTCTTTTTCTTTGACCTGCAAGCTGTTGAGTTTCTGAAAATTCATTAAGGGGTATATTTAAGATATGTACACTTTTTGTAAATGCATGCATGCTTAAATTAAACTTTTTTTAAAAATTTGACCCCACAATGTCCTTTATCTCCCACACATTTATCTGACCTTTTATAATAAGCCTTCTTAAATGGTTATCCTAAACTTGCATCATTTGCTGTGTTCACTTTCTCACACTGTTTTCTCTGTAGAACTCATGTCAATAGGTCTTTTGTACTGGCTTGTCAACAGTAAG
>NW_007211961.1:0-761 GCF_000164805.1 Carlito syrichta
AAATAGCAATGAGAATGAAAATCCTACAACTACTCATAACAAGATAAATAATTCTCACAGACATAGTACACAGCAATGGACACTAGAAACAAAAGACTTCCTAACACTATAGTGTTGGACATTTGAATAGGGGTTGCCCTTTGGGGGACAAGTTTCTTCTGGGAAGACGATAATGTTCTTTTTCTTTGACCTGCAAGCTGTTGAGTTTCTGAAAATTCATTAAGGGGTATATTTAAGATATGTACACTTTTTGTAAATGCATGCATGCTTAAATTAAACTTTTTTTAAAAATTTGACCCCACAATGTCCTTTATCTCCCACACATTTATCTGACCTTTTATAATAAGCCTTCTTAAATGGTTATCCTAAACTTGCATCATTTGCTGTGTTCACTTTCTCACACTGTTTTCTCTGTAGAACTCATGTCAATAGGTCTTTTGTACTGGCTTGTCAACAGTAAGACTATTTCCAAGGCTGCCTGAACCCGTGGTTAGCTTTCAGTCTTAAACTTAATCAACCTTCTAGCAGCACTTGACATATTGATCTTTCCCTTATTCTTGGAGGAAAAAAAAAAAACTCCCTTGGCTTTGTGGCACTGCATTACTCCCACTGGCTAATCTTTTGCGGTATCTTTTGCTCAATATAGCAAATAAAGCCAGGCAAGTAAATAACCAGAATTCAGAACACTACAAACTTCAAATTGCCTGTAAATTTAAAAGTAAATGCCAGTTTTCAGCAAAACCATCTCTCAAATTATGCAG
>NW_007211962.1:0-677 GCF_000164805.1 Carlito syrichta
AAAAGAGTCTGTTGTTGACAATTCCCTTTTTAGAGTAAGTTTCTGCTGTTAAAATTGGCAGAAGTGGTATTTAGTTCTCTCTTCTTTATATTTAGAAAGGTCTTTGATAATGGCGTGATGTTCAGCCTGAAACCAATATTTAATTTCTACTTGCATAAGCCTAATTTCAGGCTTATTAAACTTTAAGGGAATTTAAAAAGTTTCCGCCCAAGGAATTTTCTGAGGAAAAGGACATTTTGTAGAGACTCCTTGAAGACAATAATTCTTGTAGAGGCCAAAGGAGTGATAGAAGAAAAAGGAGAGGTATGACAAGATAAAGTGAAAGAGAAGAGTCTGTGGAGAGGAGTAGATTTAAGATTTTAAACTTCAAACTTTGCCAAAGTGACTTTAAAGGAGGTCAATTTGAACTCTGTATTTATTTTAAATAAATATTTTAAACATTTTGCACATTAGTTGCAAAATGATTATTGGATGCTTAGAGTCTTATTTTCTTGTTCACCTCAGAGATAAAACAATGTTAGGCATATCAAATGTTCCGCAAAATACCTACTGTAACTTCAAATTGTCCCTGATGACATTTAGGGGGATACATACATGACATGAGATTGAGGTGCCTATAGGACCCTTCAGATATACTAGGGGTAGTTTACATCAACTATTATACAAACCCATGAAGA
>NW_007211963.1:0-1236 GCF_000164805.1 Carlito syrichta
GGAATTTAAAAAGTTTCCGCCCAAGGAATTTTCTGAGGAAAAGGACATTTTGTAGAGACTCCTTGAAGACAATAATTCTTGTAGAGGCCAAAGGAGTGATAGAAGAAAAAGGAGAGGTATGACAAGATAAAGTGAAAGAGAAGAGTCTGTGGAGAGGAGTAGATTTAAGATTTTAAACTTCAAACTTTGCCAAAGTGACTTTAAAGGAGGTCAATTTGAACTCTGTATTTATTTTAAATAAATATTTTAAACATTTTGCACATTAGTTGCAAAATGATTATTGGATGCTTAGAGTCTTATTTTCTTGTTCACCTCAGAGATAAAACAATGTTAGGCATATCAAATGTTCCGCAAAATACCTACTGTAACTTCAAATTGTCCTTGATGACATTTAGGGGGATACATACATGACATGAGATTGAGGTGCCTATAGGAACCTTCAGATCTACTAGGGGTAGTTTACATCAACTATTATACAAACCCATGAAGAACATAACTATGTTTGGTTAAAAGTATCTGGTTAAATATGCAACGTCTCAAGTCTTCCAGCCCATTCTGATGATCAGGACATCTCAATACCAACCAGTCAGTGGCTCCTAACAGGCAGACTTTATGTGAAAACAATCTTCCCAAGAGTAAGTTTTTATAACACAACACAGATGTAGGTGGGTTCAACCAGGCACAGTGGCATATTCCTGTAATCTCAGCACTTTGTGAGACTGAGGTGGGAGGATTGCTCGAGACTAGCACAGGCAAAGTAGTGAGACCCTGTCTCTATAAATAATAATAATAATTAAAAAAACTAGCCAGGCATGGTGGCACATGCCTGTAGTCCCAACTACTCAGAAGGCTGAGGCAGATTGATTGCCTGAGCCCAGGACATTGTGGCTGTCGTGAACTGTGATTGAGCCACTGCACTCCAACCTGGCCAACAGAGTGAGACTGACTCTAAAAGTGTATTCTAAAAATGTAGGTGGGTTTTTATATAGTTTCAAGGAGTGACTCAAGGCTGGTTATTGTAGAAAGAATGACATTCTAATGAGACTTTTTACTTTACTAATCCTTAGCACAGATTTGGAGAACAGATTAAGTAGTATCTCTGTCTCCCATGACCTTCTTTAAATACATACACAACAAAAGATGACATTCTTTAGACATTAAAAAAATTAGGAAGCAAAAGAAAAAGAAGTAGTTAATTTTGGTTAATTTAAAGATATTTCTGAAGGACTAATTCCT
>NW_007211964.1:0-625 GCF_000164805.1 Carlito syrichta
TTGCTGCCTTGGGTCAAGTTCCCTGGAAATGCACTTTAAGGTAAAAATTGTATGCAGGAGGTTTATAGGGGTGGGGGGTAAGGTGCTCTATGAAACAGCTTCTGAATGGCAGTGAGGGAAGCAGGCTTGGGTAAGGACAGAGGGGTCATTTGGACTGGGATGCAGCTGCAGCTAAATTCATAGTGAACTCTGGAGCTAGGTTGTCTCTTCTGGGATGACCACGTTGGGATCTGAGTCTTTGTTCCTCCTGTCCCATTGAAACAGTCAGGTATGAGGCAACCCCCTTTAATGGAGGGCACTTCTAGAGAGGGACTAAGGTGTGAACCATCAGCCCCCAAGATTCCCAGCCAGTGGAGGAATGAGTGCCTGGTCTTGAAGGAATAATTTAGTAGCACATTCACTACAACTGGTTATCTGACTCAAGACCAAAAATGAAGAGCTCAGAGCCACCTCAGGCTTCTGATCTTCCACAGTTCGCTGAATGCCCCTGACAGTCCACAGAAGTGATCATGCTAAGGAAGGAAATGATTAGAAGTAATTTGCTGAGGGACCAGGGTTGCGTTTTGAGCTGTCAGCAAGTAATGAAGCAAGAATGTCAATCGACAGGTGAATCAAAGTCAGGGCA
>NW_007211965.1:0-788 GCF_000164805.1 Carlito syrichta
GATATCCTCGAGGATACAGCCTTCAAGGATGCTTCTGTTAAGTGTGTTAAAATATTTGTAGGAAAAATATGGCTTCATAGAATGTTCATATTTCCCAAATGGCTACTGATTTTCTTAAGAAAAAAGTGGTGGCAACTTGCCAATAAAGAAAAATGACTTTTTTTATATGAAGAGAAATAAAATGACTGGATGAACATGTTTGTTCTTCCAGAGTAGCTTCCAATATTTCTATTTTTATATATTATTTCTTTGATTATATATATATGAAATTTCCCTTTACAATCTTCTAAAAAGCACCTGCAGACTTCCCTGAACAGTTACCATTCAGCCTCTGTCAGAACACAACTGATGATGAAATTTTTACTATATATTTGGAGGCTCCATTTTGTCATTGGACAGCTCTAGGAAATATTTCATGCCTTTTGAGCTCTGATCTTGAACCCAGTAATTTTCCCCATTGGTCCTGAATCTACCTTTTGAAGCACATAATCCTTCTTCTACCTGACATCTTTTAGGTATTTGGAGAGGCCACTTGGGCTTCCAAGGGCTTCTGGCTAAATACCCGGTGCTCATGTATCTGTTCCTCATACAACAACCTTTCTCCATGCTGGTTACCCTTCTTTCAAGTGTGACGTTCAATGTCCTTCTTAAAATGTTATGAATGGAGCTACTTAAAAAGCTGTGCAGTCAACTCAGAATAATGTCAGACAGACCCGCCTTCCTATGAGACCCTATGTAATATGGTCTCTCTTTGCTTCTGTAATCATTTTTATTCCCACTTTCTCCTT
>NW_007211966.1:0-2047 GCF_000164805.1 Carlito syrichta
CTCTTTGCTTCTGTAATCATTTTTATTCCCACTTTCTCCTTTGTGCCCTCACTCCAGCCAAGCCAGTTTCCTTGCTGCTCCCCTAGCAAGCCAGGCACACTTGAGTCTTCTATCCTTTGTCCTTGTTCCCTCAGAAGGCATATAGTGTTCTCCCAGATTGCTGTCACCTCTAAGGGCCCTGTCAGGCCCAAACCATTTAAAACAGCCCTCCCCACACAACTACCCCTTATCCTGCTTTAGTAACCCTGAAAACTTCCAAACGTTATATTATAAATGTATTTGTTTATTGTCTGCCATTATTATTAGAGTATGATGTCTATCCAATTAAGGATTTTGTTTTGTTCATTAATGTCTCTTCACTACCCAGAAAGGGACTACTAGCATATAGTAGGAGCTTAATAAGTATTTGTGACTATATCAGCTAATTTACTATCCACAAGCAGTTTATCTTTAGATAAAGGATACAGAATGAGACTTTGCTACATATTTAACAGTGTGTGTAGCCATATACCAAAGAATTCTCTGCTCACAGTGAACCCAAATAGCATTTGAGCTTTCAGCTAAGAAAGAGCAGCCTGTGTGTGTGTGTGTGTGTGTGTGTGTGTGTGTGTATGTGTGTGTGTGTTTGTATGTGTGTATGTGTGTATACCCATATCTATGTTTGTATATATACATACACATCTACATACATATATATTCATACACATCTACATACATATATATTCATACACATATACATATACATGAATGTACATATACATATGCATTGTGTGTACATCTCTGACAAAATAGATAGACTGGTGATTTGGAGACCTGCCTCCAAGCCCTCTAGATCGTAGGAGCCAGACATGGCCAAAGTGCATCAAGGGGAGGAGAACGATTGCACTAGCAGGACTGCTCACTGCACATGAATTTCCAAGGATACAGTTGTTCTTGAACAATCACAGCCAGTATATCAAAATAAGCGCTTTATTGAGTAGGGTAAAAGGAGTTGCTGGCAAGACTGTAAATTCTCTCTCAGAACAAATGATAACGGAGCCCAGGAGCCCTTTTGTTCTGGGGGGGTGGGGCATAAATTCCCTGAAAGTGTCTGTCGCACGGAATTGCTCTGCATTCATCATGACCGCCTCCTGCATCATTCATGAATGTCATAAGAGTCTAAAGAATTGGCACTTCATAGTGAAGATGATTAAATAGCCATTATACTTGTCTTTTCTGCTGCGCAGAGCTTTTAAAGGAATTTCATTTAGGCTGTGGCATACCCCTTCCAATCCTTTCTGGTTTTTTGCATCCCAAGGTCTCCCACACCAGAGGAAGGCACGTTGTGTGTCTCAGCCTTAGGCTGGTTAGGACAGATCTAGTGGAACTAGCACTTCATTTTGCTTATTCCCCTATGATGGAGACCTTAAGATTTGAAAAAAGAAAGTCACAAGGCTGAAAGCTTTTCCAAGGAGTATGGAAATTGCTGTTTTGGCTTAGATTCTGCAGTGATTGAGCTGTAACTTTCCCAGATATTTTCACTTCTCTTTGCCTTCCCTTCCTTGTGGACTAAGAAAAATGACTCAAAATGGAACTCCTTTAGATGTGATTTGTTACTTTATTTATTCAAATACATGGCTACAAATCACTTTGTACCCAAGAAAGCATCTACATGTAAATACTGATGTAACAAAGTATAAGAGATGGAAAACTACTTCTGTCCTCTTTCCTGCACCCATTTATTGTCAAATATCCATATTCTCCCTCCTTCTCTCTCCCTGTCTCTCTCAAGTACATACATATACACACACATACCCACACACACATTAAAAGTTATTCTTACTACCCAGACAGTATCCTTAAGTGACAGAGTATAAATAAATGAATTGAAATTGATCAACTCATCATGTATCTGTAGAATGTAAAACAATTGACTCGTAGAAGTAGAGAGGTGAATTGTGATTACCAGAGGCTTCAGGATGGAGGGCGTGGAATGGGGAAATTGTAGTCACAGGTAGATAGGAGGAACATGTTTTTGAGATCTATTGCACAGCATGGTGACTATAGT
>NW_007211967.1:0-748 GCF_000164805.1 Carlito syrichta
CAAGAGACAGGTGCTTCGAAACAAAATTGATCAGCACTTGGAGGCAGTAGTCAGATTTCCAGATTCAACTTCCATCAAGTTATCAGAATTAAAAGAAATAGATTGTAGTGTCATTTACTAAGAAACCAAGTATGTATGAGTGTGGTTACTTTTTTTTTTTTTGGCAACATAAAAATGTCTCAGGCCCTCTTTTAGGTAAAATGGTCTTCCAGATTTCACAGATTAGTAAAATAGTTTTTAAAAATTAAATAAAGGGAATCACTATATACTAAAACAATAATTTCCTTGAAAAAAAAATCAACAGTTGGGAAGGCCAAAATGTCAGTATGATAAACAATGAATAAATTGATTCTATTGTGCGATATGTACTATATCATCCTTACTTTTCTTAAGCATGATGGTGTAAAGCAATCTTGAATAAACACTTGAAGGTGGAAGCACACTTGGCACCAGACCCAAATTTTGTCTTCACAGTTTTGCCTCCCAATAGCCTAGCTACACAAACTCATGGGTTGGGTCCATTGTCCACAGCAACCCTGAGAGGTCCTGCTTAGTCAGCCTTAGGGATGCTGGGTGGGTTTACATCTGCTCTAAGGAAAGATGGTACCCAGAGGCTCCTAGGTGCCCCCAAAATAATCTTTTTTTTTTCTTTTTTTGAGTTGGAATCTCACTCCATTGCCCCGGCTGCAGTGCAGTGGCACGCTCATGGCCACCCCAGCATTGACCTGCTGGGCTCAGGTGATCCTTC
>NW_007211968.1:0-733 GCF_000164805.1 Carlito syrichta
TTTCTTAAGCATGATGGTGTAAAGCAATCTTGAATAAACACTGAAAGGTGGAAGCACACTTGGCACCAGACCCAAATTTTGTCTTCACAGTTTTGCCTCCCAATAGCCTAGCTACACAAACTCATGGGTTGGGTCCATTGTCCACAGCAACCCTGAGAGGTCCTGCTTAGTCAGCCTTAGGGATGCTGGGTGGGTTTACATCTGCTCTAAGGAAAGATGGTACCCAGAGGCTCCTAGGTGCCCCCAAAATAATCTTTTTTTTTTCTTTTTTTGAGTTGGAATCTCACTCCATTGCCCCGGCTGCAGTGCAGTGGCACGCTCATGGCCACCCCAGCATTGACCTGCTGGGCTCAGGTGATCCTTCCGCCTCAGCCTTTCAAGTAGCCAGAACTACAGGCATGTGCTACCACACCCAGATAATTTTTTAATTTATTATAAAGATGAGGTCTTGCCAAGTTGCCCAGGCTGTTCTCGAACCCATGGGCTCAGGCAATCCCCTTACCTCAGCCTTCCAAAGTGCTGGGATTACGGGCTCAAGCCACTGCGCCCGGCGCCCTGGAATCATCTTAAAACTCCTTGAATAAGTATAAGGCTCCATGTGCTCACTTAAAAAGAAAGGCTTTGTTTTTGTACAAGCCAAATGCATGAGTTCTCAACTACCAAAAATAATAAAATAAAATAAGTTCATACCATTTATTAAAAACTTTTTCTAATTTTATAAAATCCCACTGTT
>NW_007211969.1:0-511 GCF_000164805.1 Carlito syrichta
ATTCTCATTTAAACCAAGCGTATACAAATTGTTAAGAAACCAGTATGCAAATTTCTCAGAGAACTTAAAGTAGATCTATAGCCATCAATTCTGTGATCTTACTACCCGCTGTCTACCCACAGGAAGAGAGATCACTATAGAAAGAAACATACCTGTACTTGTATGTTGATTGCAGCACAACTCACAATTGCAAAGATGTGGAATCCACCTATGGTCCCATCAACTGTTTGGCGGATAATGAAAACATGATACACACACACATACACACACCCACATCATGGAATACTGTTCAGCCATAAAAAAGAATGAAATCATGTCGTTAGCAGCAACTTGGACAGAATTGGAGGCCATTGTCCTAAGCAAAGTAATACTTGAAAGGAAAACCAAATTCTGTGTGTTCTTACTTATAAGTGGGAGCTGAGTCATGGGTTTGCAAAGCACGCAGATGGGCATAATGGACATTGGAGACTCAGAAGGAGGAGGAGAATGAGGATGAAAGAGGAACAATTCC
>NW_007211970.1:0-509 GCF_000164805.1 Carlito syrichta
ATCAAAATAAAATAAATTTTAAAACAAGAATATGATCAGACAATTGACAAAAAAAGCAATAGAAGCATGAGCTGCGCAAAATCAGATTCTGATAGGGGAGATAGGAATGTGGTGTCATAAGCATCTTCTATACTTCCCTTGCCCAAACCCAGAGAATCAGAAAACAAGACTTTGTTGGGAGGATTCTAACTGGGAAATGAACTCTCACCACCACTCCCCACTCAGTGCCCCTTCCCCCTCCTCAAAGAGCTACTAAGATCATCCATCCTATAAATTTCCAACTTTTCAATGACCTGGGATACATACAGGGAAAGACCCCCATCCAGCCAGGGCTGTGTTGGCTCTATCTTCCATGTAAGGCTCTTTACAACCTCTGCTTTAACCTCACTGAGCTGCTTCTTCAGACCATGATACCCCCAGCTGTCCCCTCTTCACACCTTCATACTTCCCCACCAGATTGCTTTCCTCTCTGTAATGCCTTTCCTCCATCACCTTCCTATGAGAATTTC
>NW_007211971.1:0-1516 GCF_000164805.1 Carlito syrichta
AGTGCCCCTTCCCCCTCCTCAAAGAGCTACTAAGATCATCCATCCTATAAATTTCCAACTTTTCAATGACCTGGGATACATACAGGGAAAGACCCCCATCCAGCCAGGGCTGTGTTGGCTCTATCTTCCATGTAAGGCTCTTTACAACCTCTGCTTTAACCTCACTGAGCTGCTTCTTCAGACCATGATACCCCCAGCTGTCCCCTCTTCACACCTTCATACTTCCCCACCAGATTGCTTTCCTCTCTGTAATGCCTTTCCTCCATCACCTTCCTATGAGAATTTCAGGGCCTAGTCAGTTGTCATGACCACCCTGAAGCCCATAGAGACCTGGATAATGGGTTGCCAGTACTAAATGAAACAAGATTGGCCTTAGGTTGAATGGTCAATGTTGGAAGCCCAATGACGAGGACATTTGCACATCACACTATTCCCTCTGCTCATACGTATGTTTGAAATTTTCCATAACAAAAACTCGAGGTTCACTGCTGGGTCTCCGTTGAGGAACAAAACTGCCATTCAAGTAAGAGGAATGATGGTTAAGAGTTCCTTCCCCTCAACTTTGAAGTTGAAGTCTCACTCCTCCTGGGCCAGTTCAGCCAATGGCCATACACGGAGAGGACACTAAGTCTGGGCGTTTCTGTCCATGGAGACCCCCTAGTGGGCTGGTCTTGCTCTGGGCTCCCCCTGGAGTTGGCAGAGACTGTCAGTTTGCATCACAGTCTGGGGTTCCCCCTGCTCCTTTTGGCTTCCTCATCCCTTGCCATTCACAGTGGTCAGGTCTGCACTGCACTCTGCAGCCTCTCCCTACCCAATCTTGCCTCCTCCGCCTTCACCTTGCCCAGGTGTGTCTCCTCAAGGACTCCATCTTGGCAACTGCATCCCAAAGGTCTAAACCGACATACTGCACTGCAGGCTGCTTCCTGTCCTCTGCACTCCCCACCCCCCTCGAAGCTTCAGCACCACTGAAATAACACACCAGAGAGTAAGAACATCATGCTGCCTTTAAATGTTTGCACGTAATAAATTAATGTTTTTCTCACTAAACAAAATACAAATGGCTGTGTATATATACAATTTGATTTTAGAAATCATATTGAAACTTAAACATGTGGTCCTTTGGGGATATGAGGTCCCGCTCCAGTGGCCCTCAGCCTGTCAGTACGAGAAGACCACCTCATATTGTTTTGGTTAAGAAGTTCTGCCCTAGGTGAGCGCTCCATGACTGACTTGGAATCAATCACTAAATGACTGGCTTAGTCATATATCCGCAAATAGACCCACACAACACCCATCTCCACAGCGTTCCTGCCCATTTACAAGAGGTATGGGCAGAGAGACTGAGTGACTCTCTTCAATCTGAGGTGATGTGGAGCTGGAAAAAGGAAACTACCTACGGATACTATCATAATCCTTAATCACACTTGGGACTTGCAGGCACTTGCGAGGCACCATGGCCTCTGTGGTAGGTAGGGAGGGGAGAGACTGTATCTGCTTACTTTCTGTTTCTCTCCAA
>NW_007211972.1:0-717 GCF_000164805.1 Carlito syrichta
CAGAGGTTTTACTAGTTTACACTCCCACCAACAGTGTAGAAATGTTCACTTTTCACCACATCCTCTCTAGCATCTGTTGGTTTTGAGTTATTGATGATGGCCATCCTGACTTGAGTTAGGTGTTATCTCAGTGTAGTTTTACTTTGCAGTTCTTTGATGACTAGTGAGGCTGAGCATTTTTTCATGTATCTGTCGGCTGCTCATATCCTTCTTTTGAGAAGTGTCTATTCATATCTTTCACTTACTTCATAATGAGGCTGTTTGCTTTTTTTCTTTTTGGCACATTTGAGTTCCTCGTAGATCCTAGATTTTAGGCCATTGTCAGACATACAGTTGGCAAATATTTTTTCCCAGTCTGTGGGTTGTCTCCCTGTTCTCTTGATGGTTTCTTTGGCTTTGCAGAAGCTTGTCAGTTTGATGAGGTCCCACTTGCTTATTTATCTCTTATGGCATGGGCACTTGGGGTTTTGATCAGGAATTGGTTGCTAGTTCCAATTTCCATAAGAGTGTCTCCTGCATTTTCTAAGGTTCTTAAAGTTTAAGGTTTTACATTTAGGTCTTTGATTCATTTAGAGTTGATTTTTGTGTATGGTGATAAGTAGGGATCTTGTTTTAATCTTCTGCATATGGTCAGCCAGTTTTCCCAGCACCATTTACTGAATATATTCTCCTCTTCCCAGTCATTGATGGTGGAGGGTTTGTCAAAGATGAGGTGGT
>NW_007211973.1:0-1996 GCF_000164805.1 Carlito syrichta
CTGGGATTTGTCTGTGGAGCCTGAGACACATTGTCTGAATTTCCTCTGTAGGGAAAATTAGACTTTAAAGAGAGACTTGAGTTCTAAACCCTTTCTCATCAGTATGAACTCCCCCCCCAATTAGATTTAAACAATGCTTGCATTTTAGTTTGGTATTCAGTTCTTGCCTAGGAGTTCCACATAGACTCATTCCCCCTTTCCCATACCGTCTATTCCACCTTTTTCCTTTGGGATCCCACTTGGGTGGTGCTGTGTGCTTGGGAAGAATGTAAACATTTCATGTTTTATGCAAATGAAATGGCCAGAAGAAGTTGAACTTGACTGGGGAAGGGCTGGATGAGAGCTTTGGGGCAGGGGGTGAGAGGCTTATCACTTCCCCGAAGGGCCTGCAGTACTTACGCGCTGAGAAAAGTTGGCTGTCAATCATCTGTCTTCTTCTCTAGTGATAGGCCAGTTTAAACCCCCCTTTGCTTTCCAGCAAAGAGAAGCATTGTAAATTTCAGACCCTGTTTGCAGCAGCAGATCTCTGGCGGCTGAAAGCCTGACGTGGACCTAACTGGGTCCATCCTGCTGTGGATCACTGACCCAGAAATAGACAAGGCCTACCTGAATGGTGGATTCTGTGCAACCTCCAGCAGGGATATGGTCAGTGGTGGAGGGAGCTCCCATACTTTCCTTTCCAAAACACAGGACTCTGAAAGCCCTCATGGACTTGGAGGAGGTGTCATTTTGCATGAGTGTCATTATGTCCAGAATGCTGGAGCTCAGGAAAGCTGTGCTTCTCTTCTTCCTAGGGGTCTGGCTAAGCTATACTTCCCAGGCCCTTGCAGGAAAGTAAGGACTGATGGAATTCAGGCAGAAGTGTGGAAACTCAGGTACAGGCAGGATTCATTCTCTCTTGCTCTCTCTGACCCTCTCTTTCTCTGTTCCCTGAGGACCATGTTGAGGATGGCAGCACCACCAAAAAGCAGCAGGCTGGGTCCCTGAAGCAAGGTGTGGAGTAGGGTCCCCTCACTTTTCTTTCCCTCCCCCTAAGGATTGACCTGGAAAGAAACTTCTGCAGTGTTAAGCTAGCAAAGGCTCCAATGCTGTTTCTTACACTAGTCAATCGTCCCTGACAGGTGCAGTCTCTAAAGTTACTGGCCTGGACAGGTAGAACCTGGTGGAAATCCCATCCTAAGTTTGGGGTAATCCTCCTTCAGGTTTCGATGCCTTTTGTGATAGCACAAGTAGGCACATGGTGAGGAGACTCTAAGAAGGATCTTAGATGTTATTTTCAGATTATTTTCTCCATGTGCCTCCCTATGCTTCACTTAAGAACCTTATAATTCTTGGTTGGATGTAAAAGTAATCCATGTTCAGTGTAGAAAATGTAGGCCATACTTAAAATTAGAAAGAAGAAAATAAAAGTCATTCATGACTTCCTTATCTAGATAGAATTGCTGGCAACAGTTTGGTGTTCTTTTTTCAGTTTTTCTTCACATATATGTGTGTATTTATGTGTGCATGTGTTGGATAACATCTACATTTACATAATATCTCATTACATTATATTGCATTTTCACATGTCATTGAAAAACTTGAAATAATAGTTTTACTGGATGAATAACATTCATTTAATGGCTATATTCTCATTTTATTTAAACCTTCTTCCATTGCAGGGCATCTAGGTTGCTTATAATTTACTACAAACATTCTGTGCTGAGCATCTTTGTATGTGAATTTGTATTCAAATCTCTGCTGAAGTTTCAAGATACACCTTCAGGCTAGATTCTTAGTTGCAGAATTACCATTTGGCAGAATATGATAGTTTTAAGTGTTTTTGAACCTATGGCTAAACTATTTTCTGGAAAGATTATACGATCTATTCTCTTAGCATCTGAGCACAAGGGAAGTGATCTTCACTCTCTTTAGAATTGAGAGTACTTTTGTTTAATTTTTTGGTTATGGCACCATACTGAAGGAGTTCATAGAAGTAGAATTCTCATTCTAAACA
>NW_007211974.1:0-1993 GCF_000164805.1 Carlito syrichta
GACTGGGGAAGGGCTGGATGAGAGCTTTGGGGCAGGGGGTGAGAGGCTTATCACTTCCCCGAAGGGCCTGCAGTACTTACGCGCTGAGAAAAGTTGGCTGTCAATCATCTGTCTTCTTCTCTAGTGATAGGCCAGTTTAAACCCCCCTTTGCTTTCCAGCAAAGAGAAGCATTGTAAATTTCAGACCCTGTTTGCAGCAGCAGATCTCTGGCGGCTGAAAGCCTGACGTGGACCTAACTGGGTCCATCCTGCTGTGGATCACTGACCCAGAAATAGACAAGGCCTACCTGAATGGTGGATTCTGTGCAACCTCCAGCAGGGATATGGTCAGTGGTGGAGGGAGCTCCCATACTTTCCTTTCCAAAACACAGGACTCTGAAAGCCCTCATGGACTTGGAGGAGGTGTCATTTTGCATGAGTGTCATTATGTCCAGAATGCTGGAGCTCAGGAAAGCTGTGCTTCTCTTCTTCCTAGGGGTCTGGCTAAGCTATACTTCCCAGGCCCTTGCAGGAAAGTAAGGACTGATGGAATTCAGGCAGAAGTGTGGAAACTCAGGTACAGGCAGGATTCATTCTCTCTTGCTCTCTCTGACCCTCTCTTTCTCTGTTCCCTGAGGACCATGTTGAGGATGGCAGCACCACCAAAAAGCAGCAGGCTGGGTCCCTGAAGCAAGGTGTGGAGTAGGGTCCCCTCACTTTTCTTTCCCTCCCCCTAAGGATTGACCTGGAAAGAAACTTCTGCAGTGTTAAGCTAGCAAAGGCTCCAATGCTGTTTCTTACACTAGTCAATCGTCCCTGACAGGTGCAGTCTCTAAAGTTACTGGCCTGGACAGGTAGAACCTGGTGGAAATCCCATCCTAAGTTTGGGGTAATCCTCCTTCAGGTTTCGATGCCTTTTGTGATAGCACAAGTAGGCACATGGTGAGGAGACTCTAAGAAGGATCTTAGATGTTATTTTCAGATTATTTTCTCCATGTGCCTCCCTATGCTTCACTTAAGAACCTTATAATTCTTGGTTGGATGTAAAAGTAATCCATGTTCAGTGTAGAAAATGTAGGCCATACTTAAAATTAGAAAGAAGAAAATAAAAGTCATTCATGACTTCCTTATCTAGATAGAATTGCTGGCAACAGTTTGGTGTTCTTTTTTCAGTTTTTCTTCACATATATGTGTGTATTTATGTGTGCATGTGTTGGATAACATCTACATTTACATAATATCTCATTACATTATATTGCATTTTCACATGTCATTGAAAAACTTGAAATAATAGTTTTACTGGATGAATAACATTCATTTAATGGCTATATTCTCATTTTATTTAAACCTTCTTCCATTGCAGGGCATCTAGGTTGCTTATAATTTACTACAAACATTCTGTGCTGAGCATCTTTGTATGTGAATTTGTATTCAAATCTCTGCTGAAGTTTCAAGATACACCTTCAGGCTAGATTCTTAGTTGCAGAATTACCATTTGGCAGAATATGATAGTTTTAAGTGTTTTTGAACCTATGGCTAAACTATTTTCTGGAAAGATTATACGATCTATTCTCTTAGCATCTGAGCACAAGGGAAGTGATCTTCACTCTCTTTAGAATTGAGAGTACTTTTGTTTAATTTTTTGGTTATGGCACCATACTGAAGGAGTTCATAGAAGTAGAATTCTCATTCTAAACAAGTGGTTCTTCATTTTTTGGGGAGAGCGGTTATAGAGTCATTTAAGGTCCTGAAAAAAATAGATGAACCCTCACTGTCTCTATATTCCCACCCCTCTCACTCCATGTACATACATAGTCAGGGCTTAGAATGGATAAATGGGGCAGGAGGGGAAAGCAGTGAGATGGATGAGGACACTGGCAAGGAATGATGGGAGCTGGGAGTGAGAGTGAAGGACCCTGATGACCCCTGGGATCAAGTGAGGGGAGAGAAAGATAGATTTTACTCTTTGGGCTTGGACATTTCAAATTGTTATAGGTTATTTGTTAACACTGAA
>NW_007211975.1:0-707 GCF_000164805.1 Carlito syrichta
TTGTGTAAGGTTATTCCTCCACATTTAGTTGTCAGAACAAACCACAAAGCCAGCCATCACTCAAGGGATGAATAAACTCCATGTTTTAATGTAAAGAATATGGTGAATATTTTTGAAACCTACTACAGAAGTTAAGCCTGATTTTCTGTTTCATAGATGACTAAAATCATGCATGTCTTCTTGGTCTTAGAAATAATGTCTCTGGTTTTCTAGAGCTGATTAGGTCTCCCAGCTATATTCTCTTCTATCATCTTATTTCCTTTAACCTGTCTTAACTCTCAGAAAAATCATTTGTTTTTCTTCCAATCTACACTATATGTTCTGAGAGGACATGGGCCATGTCTGTTGGCATTGCTTTTTGCATATATTTATTTACTGTGTTCTAAAAAAAAAACAAAAACCAGCTCTGGACAGTTTTAGCAGTGTCAAAACAAAATATTAAGAAACTGAATGGCTTAAACAATTAAAAATTTATTTTCTCACAATCCTAAGATCAAAATATAGGCAAAGTTGATATCCTTTGTGGCTCATGAGTGAATAATTCTTTCCAGCCTTCTCTTTTTGTTTTGTCGATGGTCATCTCCCCCATCCCAGAAATCTCTGTTTTATTTATTTATTTATTATTTAAAAAATTTTTAATGTAATTTAATTTTTTAGCATCATATTCTGGCTCAGGTAGGGAGAGACCTTTGATTATTTTTTAATTT
>NW_007211976.1:0-731 GCF_000164805.1 Carlito syrichta
CTGGACAGTTTTAGCAGTGTCAAAACAAAATATTAAGAAACTGAATGGCTTAAACAATTAAAAATTTATTTTCTCACAATCCTAAGATCAAAATATAGGCAAAGTTGATATCCTTTGTGGCTCATGAGTGAATAATTCTTTCCAGCCTTCTCTTTTTGTTTTGTCGATGGTCATCTCCCCCATCCCAGAAATCTCTGTTTTATTTATTTATTTATTATTTAAAAAATTTTTTAATGTAATTTAATTTTTTTAGCATCATATTCTGGCTCAGGTAGGGAAGAGACCTTTGATTATTTTTTAATTTTAAAATGTGGGGTACAATTCAGGGTTAGGTATACAAATGTTCTTTATGCGGGTACCCTTGTTAATGAAGTGTGTCCTCCCCCCTGGCAGTTTCCCACTACTGCCAATCCCACCCCTTCCCATCTTTTACTCCTTTGTTTTCATATTGTCTTCCCTCTCCACAGATTTTCTTTTCTTATAAAGACACCTCACATATTGAATTAGAACTCACCCTAATGATGCCAACTTATCTAATTATCTCAAGAAAAACCTCATCTCCAAGCATGGTTACATTGTAAGGTACTAAAGGTTAGGGCTTCAATATAACATTGTGGGAAGTATAAAAATTCAACCCCCATCTTGCTACTTAAATGCGGGGGCCAGCCCCACAAGGGTCATGGGAAGTGTTGAAGGAGAGACGGATAGGCAAACGATGATCATATACCGGA
>NW_007211977.1:0-831 GCF_000164805.1 Carlito syrichta
TACTGGCAAGTCTCATTTGTGTGCTTTGCTTTACTGTGCTTCACAGATATTGCATTTTTTCTAATACATTGAGGATTTGTAGTAACCCTGCACTAAGAAAATCTATTGGTGCTATTTTTACATCAGCATGTACTCAGTGTCTCTGTGTCACATTTTTATAATTCTTATAATATTTCAGACTTTTCAATTATTATTAGATTTGTTATGGTGATCTGTGATCTTTGATATTACTATTGAATTGTTTTGGGGCACCACAACCCACACACATGTAAGTCAGAGAACTTGTTTTTGAGCTGGAGTCTTGCTCTGTCGCCTAGACTGGAGTGCAGTGGCCGCTCCCGGTCACCGCAGCCTCGACCTGCTGGGCTCCGGCGATCCCTCCACCTCAGCCTTCCAAGTAGCTGGAACTACAGGCGCGTGCTACCATGCCCGGCTAGTTTTTTATTTATTGTAGAGATGCAGTCTCGCCAAGTTGCCCAGGTGGGTCTCGAACCCGCGGGCTCAGGCAATGTACTCACCTCAGCCTCCCAAAGGCACGGGATTACAGGCTGAGCCACTGAGCACGGCTAAGTCAGAGAACTTAATGAATAAATGTTGTGTGTGTTCTGACTGCCTCACTCGCATGCCCTTGCCACTCTCTCTCTTTCCTTGAGTCTCCCTATTTCACGAGACACAACAATATTGAAATAGGTCAAATAAAAAATCCTACACTGTCCTTTAAGCATTTAAGTGAAAGGAAGAGTTGTATGTATCTCACTTTAAATAAAAAGCTAGAAATGATTAAGCTTAGTGAGAAAGGCATATCAAAAGTCAAGATAGGTCTTGCCCCAG
>NW_007211978.1:0-704 GCF_000164805.1 Carlito syrichta
TGGTTATGAAGGCTTTCAGGGGCAGAACTAAAAACTGAGTTTCCCCTCTATGTAATCGAACCCTTTGCATCTGGGTTAATATTTTAGTCATGAGGATGATCCTTTTATGGCTCTCCTTGCCTCTGTACAATCCCCTCTTTATCTGAAATACTCCTCCTTTTCACCTGATACCCACTTGTGCTTTCAAGGCTTAGCTCAGCCGGGCTCAATGGCTCAGCCTGTAATCCCATGCCTTGGGAGGCTGAGGTGAGTGGATTGCCTGAGCCCATGGGTTCGAGATCTGCCTGGGCAACTTGGTGAGACCTCATCTCTACAATAAATCAGAAAATTAGCCAGGTGTGGTAGCATGCGCCTGTAGTTCCATCTACTTGGAAGGCTGAGGCAGAAGGATCGCCGGAGCCCAGCAGGTGGAGGCTGCGGTGGCTGGGAGCGGCCACTGCACTCCAGTCTGGGCGACAGAGTGAGACTCCAACTCAAAAAAATAAACTAATAAATAAAGGCCTAGCTCAAACCAAACATCTCCTCCTTTCCTAACTCTTTTCTGACATTGTCCCTTCTTTTTGCTCCAACTCTGCTCAGGCCAGATTGAGATTATGCACCAAGAAAAACGTAATTTTTTTTGCATGAGTTTATTCCTTCTTAAAAGCAAGAATTTTGTTTACATCATCATATCAATGCCTAGTGCAGTGCCTGGCACAGAGTAG
>NW_007211979.1:0-456 GCF_000164805.1 Carlito syrichta
TGGTGTTGATATTTATTTTTATTCCACTGTGTTCTGAGAAGGTACATGGCAATATTTCAACCTTATGGAATTTTTTTATTCTTGATTTATGGCCAAGGATGTGATCGATCTTGGGGTACATTCCATGTGCTGATGAGTAGAATGTATATTCTGTGGTTGTTGGATGGAATAATCTGTAGGTATCCATTAAGTCCATTTGGTCAAATGTCAAGTTTAGGTTCTGTATCCCCTTGTTGATTTTGTGCCTTGATGAACTATCTAGGGTTGTTAGGGGGGTATTCAAGTCTCTTGCTATAATAATGTTGGAGTCAATATCTTTTTTTAGTTTACTTATTAATTGCTTTATAAATGCTGGTGCTCCTGTGTTGGGTGCAGATATGTTTAGGATGAATATTCCTTGTTGATGGATTGAACCTTTTATCATTATGTAGTGTCCTTTTGTATCTTTTAAAATTT
>NW_007211980.1:0-1456 GCF_000164805.1 Carlito syrichta
GCCCGACTGTATTCTAGAAACATAATGACACAGTATCAGGAGGTGGCCTGGGAGCTCCACTCCATGAAGGCCAGCCACACTCACAGGCAGAAGAAGTGTGAGCAGAGGCCTGCCTGGTGGGGTGGGGCGGAGCTGATGAAGAGCTTCGAAGGGTGGTGAGGGTGGGATCCTCTGGGGGGCAGTTCCACAGAGTAGATGTTTCAACAACTTCTGCTTGTTTTTATGTTGTCATTAACGAGCCACAGGGAAGGGCTTGGGTAATGTGCTTTGCCGTGTGTAACAAGCACCTTGGGAACTTTAAAAAAAATTTTATTCTTAGGACTCAAATAAAAAGTGACTAATTAATTAATTGTGTTTTAGAGCTGTAGGGTCCATGGTACATAAGTATATTGAGCACAGGTGAGGTTTGGGCTTCTGGCAGGCCCTCTCTTTTCCTGGTAGTGGACCTGGTGCCCAGTGGGTAGTTGTGTGCCCCCGATGCCCTCTCCCTCCCTGCCTCCTTTGACAGTATCCCGTGTCTGTGGTTCCCACCTTTGTGTCTGTGTGCCCAATGTTTCGGGCCCATTTATGAGTGAGAACATGTAGTACTAAGTTTTTGGTTTCTGTGATAGTTCTCTTAGAATGATGGTCTCCAGCTGCATCCAAGTTGCTGCAAAGGACATGATTTTTTTTCTTCTTTATGGCTGCATAGTGTCCAATCATGTATATGCATCACATTTAAAAAAAATCCAGGCCACTTTCAATGGGCACCTGAAAAGGAAACTATATTTAGGAAATGGTGCTGGGAAAACTGGCTAACCATGTGCAGAAGACTCAAACTGGACCCCTGCCTATTACCATATACAAAAATTAATTCAAAAGGGATCAAGGCCTTAAATGTGAAACCTCAAACTATAAACTGAGTACCACATGTTCTCACTCATGAATGCACCCTGAACATTAATCATAATACTATAAAAGAGGGATTGGCAGTAGCGGAACACTGCCAGGGGCGGGTGGGGGGGGGAACACATAATATCAATAAGGGCATGTGACCTCAAACCAGGTGAAATAGGGTCCAAAGGGAGGCCCAAACTTCACCTGTACGATGACCACTTATATACGTAATCATGAATTGTACCCCATATCTTAAAAAAAACAAGAATCTTAAAAGAAAACCTAGGGAGCTTGTTAAAAATGCAAATTCCCATTTGCACACCCCAGAATTTCTGGTTCAGGTCTAAAACCTGCATTTTAATTGATCACCACAGGCAATCCTGATGCATGCTGTTTAGGAAAAATGGTTTAATATTTCAAAAGGAGAGTGAAGAATATACTATTCTTATTGTTCATGATTGAAACCCATAATGAATCCACAAATAACAAGAATAGAAAGCAAGGAGCAGAAACAAATCTAAAGTATTTCTGCGTAATTTGACAGAAAGTGATGGGGAAGGTGGTTAGCACTTTTTTTTTT
>NW_007211981.1:0-521 GCF_000164805.1 Carlito syrichta
ATAGTATTATAATAATTGTTCAAGGTCTGCTTATGAGTGAAAACATATGGTACTTTGTTCGTTGTTTCTGTGATAGATCACTGAGTATAATTGACTCTAAATCCATCCAAGTTGTCGCAAAGTCCATATGCTTGTCCTTCTTTATGGCTGTATAATATTCCATTGTGTATATATGTACCACATTTTTTTTTATCCAGTACAGTTTCAATGGGCAACATGGTTGGTTCCATATTTTTGCTATTGTGAATAGAGCTGCAACAAACATACTTGTGCAGGTATCTTATTTGAAGAATGATTTGAGTTCCTCCAGGTATACTCACAATAGGAGAATTGCTGGGTCATATGGAAGGTCAATTCCTTGTTCTTTCAGAAATCACCACACTGTCTTCCAAAAAGGTTGCACTAATTTACATTCCTACTAACAGCGTAGAAGTGTTCCTTTTTCTCCACCTCCTTGCCCACATCTGTTGTTGTTTGTTTTATTAATGGTGGCCATTCTTACTGGGGTTAGGTGATATCTC
>NW_007211982.1:0-529 GCF_000164805.1 Carlito syrichta
CTTTATGGCTGTATAATATTCCATTGTGTATATATGTACCACATTTTTTTTTATCCAGTACAGTTTCAATGGGCAACATGGTTGGTTCCATATTTTTGCTATTGTGAATAGAGCTGCAACAAACATACTTGTGCAGGTATCTTATTTGAAGAATGATTTGAGTTCCTCCAGGTATACTCACAATAGGAGAATTGCTGGGTCATATGGAAGGTCAATTCCTTGTTCTTTCAGAAATCACCACACTGTCTTCCAAAAAGGTTGCACTAATTTACATTCCTACTAACAGCGTAGAAGTGTTCCTTTTTCTCCACCTCCTTGCCCACATCTGTTGTTGTTTGTTTTATTAATGGTGGCCATTCTTACTGGGGTTAGGTGATATCTCAATGTGGTTTTGATTTGCATTTCTCTGATGATGAGTGAGCCTGAGCACTTTTTCATGTGTCTGTTGGCTGCCTGAATAATTTCTTTTGAGGAGTGTCTATTCATGTATTTTGCGCACTTTTTCATGGGACTGTTTGTTCTTTTCCTT
>NW_007211983.1:0-718 GCF_000164805.1 Carlito syrichta
CCACTTGTCTATCTTATCTCTTATGGGATGTGCACTTGGGGTTTTAGATCAGGAATTGGTTGCCAGTTCCAATTTCCATAAGGGTGTCTCCTACATTTTTTATGGTTCTTATAGTTTGAGGTTTTACATTTAGGTGTTTGATCCATTTAGAGTTGATCTTTGTGTATGGTGATAGGTAGGGATCTTGTTTTAATCTTCTGCATGTGGTCAGCCAGTTTTCCCAGCACCATTTACTGAATAGGTTCTCCTCTCCCCAGTGAGTGGTGGAAGCTTTGTCGAAGAGTTGGTTGAGAAATTGAGGTTTTGCTTCTGGAATCTCTATTCTGTTCCATTGGTCTATGTTACTGTTTTTGTACCAATACCTGGCTGTTTTTATTATTGTAGCTTTATAATAGAGTTTAAAGTCTGAGAGTGTGATACCTCCTGCTTTATTATTTTTTTTTTCCGCTGAGGATTGTTTTGGCGATTTGTGGTTGTTTATGTTTCCATATGGATTCTTGTTTTGTTGTTTCCAGGTCTGAGAAGAATGCTGCTGGCAATTTAATGTGTATTGCATTACATCTGTAGATTGCCTTGGGTAGGATGGACATCTTAACAATGTTGATTCTTCCAATTCATGAGCGTGGAATATTTTTCAATTTGTTTGTGTCATTTTTGGTTTCTTTGAGCAGTGTTTGTAGTTTTCATTATAAAGGTCTTTCATGTCTCTGGTTAGGAG
>NW_007211984.1:0-6625 GCF_000164805.1 Carlito syrichta
TCAAACCCCAGAGGTGAGGCCCATCCCAGAGTCTCTGATTCCATGGAACTGGGGTCTGCCTGTGAATCTGCATTCCTGAAACCATCCTTTCTCCAGTCCTTCACCTCTGAGAGGCTACAGTCCCTCAAGGGGAACATCATCTTATTGGGACCAAGAGGGGAAGAAGGGAAAACGGGAAGCAGGACACACTCAGAGCTCCAGCTCAAGACAACAGATAACCAAGCAGAAAGCTTTTCCCAAGCAGGCTTTTCTTTGCTGATGTCATTGTCCTGCATGTTGACCACCAGAAAATGATGCCATTCTCTGTATTTGGGGTCCTTCCTGCTGGGAGCATCTGGGTCTGTCAGAACCAAGGTGTAGAGTTTACCTGGATCTAGACCATCCCATGAAACGGTGGGTCTATCCTTAACCTGGGTGGGCGTCAGCACTTTGCCCAGCTCGTCCACCGCGGCTCCGCCATAGGTGACCTGCAGCGGGTGCCGCGGCTTCTCGTCCACTTCCTGCAGGCTCAAGGGCCCGGACCACTTGCTGAGGTCCACCAGCATGGCGGTCCGAGCAGGGCATTCAAGCCGGGCGTTCAGCGGGGTGTTCAGCGGGAGAGCAGTGGCAGGCCAGGTGCCCTCAAGGTGTTTTAATAATGATCAGTGTTTTAATAAAAAGTATTTCTGGCCTGTGTCTCTGAGGCCTAATTGGTGCCAAGATAACCAAAGAGTCTCTGTGTGCTGTAGGCTAGGAACAGGGGCCTGGGCTAGGATTCCAGATGGGACAGGGGTGTGTGAGATCCATCGGCAACCTGCTATAGTTTCCAGAGCCTTCTGGAGAATCTAACTCCCATCCCCCATCCCCATTGTGAAGGGAGGAAGGCAGGTGCTTGGGAGGAATGCAGGCCTGTGGCTCAAAGTGTTCTTTAATGTGGTTTTTAAAAAATGTGTATCATTGAGTGGGAGTCCTGCCCCTGTGTCATCTGCTAACCATGGACATCCTCTGGAGCCCACTCCCTTGCCTTGTCTTGGGCACTGCCAGAATGCTCCCCTTGGTTTCCCAAGAAGAAGGTGTTCCCTCCAGCATTGATGTAGGTGACATTTCTTTTCATTCCCCAAGGATGTGACAAAAAATAGAATACCGTATGTTATTACTCATAAGTGGACCTTGAACAATTATCACAATGATCAGAAATGAAACATTTAAAGTTACTTCAATACAGAGCCCAAACAAGGAGGCCTAAAGAATCATGAGAGACAGCATTACACAATGCATCCATGTAAACTGAACATACACCACCTGAATCTAAAATTTTTAAAACCACGAGATAAATAAAATAAAAAAATATCATAGCCTGATTTTCTTTTCAGTTTCTTTTCAATTTGGTTTGTGTGGGAAACTTAAACTTATAATGACAAGAAATGCTTATTTTCTTCATCAAAAAATGGGAGGTCTAGCATAGGATCATCAGGACAGTTTCAAAGGAAAAAAGACAACATTGGAATCTAACTGCAAATTTTGAAGGTCAACATTAAACTTTAGGTATAAACCTAATGATCACTTAAAATTATTTTTGAAGGTTAATATGTATCATTGTACATAGTGCAGGTACTGCATATTATAGACTCTCAATTTTTAATGATATTTATTCAATGGGAAAAACTAAGTTTACTTTTACTTACTTTATAAATTAGACTGTCTACCAAAAGGTCATATTGTATCACATTGGTCTTAAACTGCTCATAATACAAGATATTCAAAATTTAAAAGCAAAACAAATTTTAAAAGGTCAATCTCATTTATAGATTCAACCTCAAACTTTAATAAATAGCACTCATTAGTAGTTTATAAACACTAATAGGGTAAGAAATTATTCACTATTATATCCCCCACTCCTGACAATAGTAGATATTTTTTGCATGTAAGTGCCTTGGCAGGATAAAATCTGATTCTATGTGTTAGGAGATATGATTTTTAGAAAAGTTTTTTTTGTAGAGACAGGCTCTTGGTGTCGGTGACCAGCACTGACCAAGGGTGGGTTAGGACCCGCACTGGAGAATCTGGATGGCGAGAAGAGACCACTCGGAGGCAGTTCTTCTGGGAACAGTCTGATCAGGACTGAAGCCAATTTTATTCAAACCTTTTCCAACTTATATAGCATTTTCTGTACCCTCCAGCAGTGTGATAATCACTTGCTAGGGGTGTACAAGTTCTGTGCTTTACAAACCATGCATCACAAGACCATCACGAGACTTGCAAGTTTCGAGCAAACAATTTGAACTCCATGATGCCTGACGTGCTTCACAAAACTCACATCAAGCTCACAGGTGCACAATTTCAATACAGTTCGTTTAAAATGTCTTCCATAGTGTTCAATAAATCATTCATATTATACTCTTTGTTCTAAACCCTGATTAATACAAGAACTTTTCTAAGTTAAATCCAAGTTTACTGACTCCTAATATTTTTAACGATTAATATTATCAACTTAACATTATACTATAATCTATAAGTTTACTTAAATGACTTAGTTATTCTATTAACCTATTATGATTCAACGTAGTGTCCTGTAATTCTATAACAATTAAAACTTATTCTTAAACTATAAACCTAACCATGACTTAAGTAAATTTCCTATGTCTAAACTTTAATTTTTATATAATCTAATGATTGGCCTTTAATACTATGCTATATCCTATTAAGCTAATACCTTATCATTAAATCTTATAATTATCATTAACGTATGATTTTAAAAATTTAACACCATAATTCTCATTCTATTCTAATAAAACTACGACTTTAACCCAAAACTTAAATCTTTTTTCCTAGTATATTAATACATGGCTACGTGTAAAATTTCCTATTGTCATATTAGAAGCAAAAACAACACCATTGGGAAAGTTTCGGTATACTAATCAAAGGATCTTAAAATTGGCCTACAGGAACAGGAACTAAAGTCATAATCTGAAGAAAGGGAACTTAAAAGCTTAAACAAAACTTAAAAGTTTTCTATGAATGCTTATTACTGTTTAAATCTTTTCGATGGAAATTGTATCGTCTTAAATGTATGGTTTATCCAAACAAGTCTATTCTAAAAATCAAATAGTAGCTGTCACACTCTTGGATATGGACTGCACGGTTACCATGACATGGCCACGGGCTGAGCAAACAGAGTTTCGGCATGTACGAAACTAGAAAATGTCCTGCCTGACTAGAGGCAGGGCAATAAAACTATTATGGTAATTTAGTTTCTATGCTTAATCCTAGGAGAAACCTGCCTTTGGGAACAAGAGCTAACTAACCAGTCTACCAGGAAATAGAAGTTAAAAAATATCTAGAAAGAAGTAAAACTTAGAAAGACAGAGAAAAATAATTCTGCTGTGCACTCTCCATCAGGCATATTGATATTTACTTATTTTACTGCCATGTATGCACACTGGTCACTAATCACACACCAATATTATAGGTATAACTGATATCGTATGTCAGAGGCAATCTTCCAGATGGGCCTTTACAGGCCTCAGCCATGTAGCTATAGATGTTGGCTCCCAACATCTTGGTATGTTGCCTAGACTGATTTCAAACTCCTAGTCTCAAGTGATCTTCTTGTCTCAGCCTGGAATACAGGTGTGAGCCACCCTGCCCAGCCTGACTGGTTTATTTTAAAAGACCCATCTTCATGTTTAGAAATTCTTCTGTTTCATATAGACTATTGTTGAGGATCTCAATTGTATTTTTTGTTTCATTTATTTAATTCTTAAGTTTTAGCATTTCTATTTATTTCTCATTTATGATATTTATCTCAATTGAAGTTCTCATCCAGACCATTAATTGTCAATCTGATTTATTTGTATTGCTTATCCTATATTCTTTTGTATCCATTTGGCTTCTTTAATATCATTATTTTGAATTCTTTGTCACTCATTTAATAGACTTCTTTCTTTGTTGGAATCTGTTGGTGAATAAATATTGTGTTTCTTTGGAGGTGTCATGTTTCCTTGTTTTTAAAAATGTTTCTCGTGTCCTTACATTGATATCTGTGCATCTTGTATAACAGTCATTTATTCTAATTTTATGGATTGGCTTTTGCAGTGAACAACTTTTTTCCTGTGGCTGTAACTATAATGTTGGTTGGGTAAGGCAGTTGGCTTTAATTCTGGGTTGGTGATGTAGTGAAGCCTCTGTATGATTTATTCAGCTATAATCATCATCAGTGGTGTCTATGAGTTCCTAAGTGGCTTAGTCTGCAGTTGTTAGTGGAGGCTGTGATGAGATGTTGCTGGGAAGGGTAACTCTGAGGAGGTTAGTCCTCAGGCACTAGTGGTGATTGTTGTGGATCAGTCATGTTGGTCTTTGCATCCCTAGGTGATGGACGTGGGCACTAGTGGTAGAGGATTTGGGAAAGTTGATCCTTGGGCCTCCAGGTGGCTTCCTTAGGTGCTGGCCAGTAGAAGGCCAGTAAGAAGAGTGGGTCTCATATACCTGGGTAGTGAGTGTGGTGTCAGTAATAGCAGTAGTTGTGAACCAGGCCTTGTAACCCCAGGATGCCATATTCTGACAGCAATGTTGTCAGTAGTGTGCTAAGCAGAGCAATTTCCAGGCCCTCACGTGGTGCATGTGGGTGAATGCTGGAAGCAGTGGTGGGGGCAGGCTGGGCAGGCCTATCCTTAGGCTCTTGAGAAGCATGCACAAGCGCCAGTGGTGCTGGTTGGGTCACATTGACCCCAGGAACATGGATGACATGAATGGGAACAGAAGGCTAGGCAAGCCATCTTCAGGCCACCAAAAGGTATGTGTAGGTGCCAGTGAGAGAGAGTGGGGTGGGTTGACCCCCAGTCCCAGATGAAACATGAAGTCATTGACTGGGGCAGCACCTGGTGGGTTGGCCTGTCCCCAGGACCATTGTATGCAGGGGTGCAGACTGTGGTGGATCAGTGGGTTGATTCCCAGGCTTCTAGAAGTCATGCTCAGGTACAAGCTGTGGTGGCCATGGGTGGGGCTGGCCTTTCCTCAGGCCCCCAGATGGCATGCATGGGCACCATTGGTAGATGGGACAGGACTGTCCTCAGGCCCTTGTGGCATACACAGGCACTGGTGGTGGCAGAGAGGGTAGGTCAACTCTTCCAACCCCAAAGTACATGGGTGTTGGTGGCAGTGGGTCAGGTGTCCCAGTGGAGTGCATGAGCACGAGCTGTGGTAGGTAAGATAGATTAATCCCTAGCCCCCTGATGGTGAACTTGGGCAGTGGCACTGGCAGCAGTGGGTAGCGCATACTTGTTCTCAGACTGTGACAGTGCCCATTGGGGCCTAGTCCCCAGGCCACCTACAGGTGCATGCAGGTGTGTGGTGACCCTACTGCTGGGGGTGGAATAGGATTGTTGTCTGTGGCCCAGAAAGGCAGTTCTCAGTCACTGGGGAGTGAATGTTTTAGCTCCTTTCTTCCTGGGGGCAGACTCCTTGTGTGCTACACTGCCCATTCCCCAAAGTCTAGGATGCTATGTGGGACAGAGTGTGGGATGAGGCTGCACTGCTGGGTCTAGCTGGTGTTTTGACTCTGCGGCCCTCTGGGTAGCCATGAGGGGATGTCATGCCAGTGATGTGAAAGTGGAGTGGCTGATGGTCTCCACACCAGGATATAGTCTGGTGGGGGGTGGGCTCTCAAAATGGCATTGTGCTGCAGCTGCTGTGTTTCAATGGGTGTGTAGAGCCAAGTGTTCATTCCTCTGGACCAATATCATCACTGGGATTCCAGGCAGTTTCATATACTTGTATCAGGGCTGCAGGGGCATACAGACTCTCCCATGGCTGGGATTGCTAGAGTACATAATGGGAATGTGCCCTTCTGGGACCTTGTGCTTACTTTATCTCCACACTGCTGGGTTTCTCCTGGCTTCAAGATGATCCTGGCTGGGCTGGCTGCTTTTCTTCCTTAATCTTGCATGCCTCAGAGAGATTCTCTTAATTACCTGCTAAATTCTAGAGTTCTGTATTAGATACTCTATTTGAAGTGTGTTTTTCTATGAACTGTTTTGGTCCTTCTTCTTTTTGGAAGGGCCGAGTGCCAGTTGCCTCCAGTCAGCCATCTTGAAGATCACCCCAACAATATAAAGATAAAACTTACTGTGATGACATTGATGTACTTGTTCAAACTTTCTCTTCCAGGTAGGTGCTTACTCCAAAGAATACATAATAGGCAGTGCAAAAATATAGTAAAGGGTTAGCTGGTGACATCGTTTCAAGAATATAACTGAGGAAAACTTGACACTTAGGTAGAGTAGAATTGGTGGGAATATGTGTAACTTTCTGAGATATTGATCCATGTTTTGAATTTCTGAAATTTGGAGTAGCCCGTGTGGCACAATGTGACATTCCCTCTTGGTCAAAGATTACTGAGGGACAAAATCCAGCTAATATGCTTTTAAATATCTTGATTCTATAATCTTTCAGTGACTGAGAAGTGTCCTCTATGACTTTACCCACAAAAGAAAACTCTGCCAATGAGAATCTCTTATACAAAACAAACAAAACTGGGTCTAAATTGAACAAAATGTTGATGTGTAGGAAAACTACACAGTGGCTGTGCTAGGCTGAATAATTTCCCCTCACCCTCCCGCAAATTCATATCCCTGGATCCTGTGAATAT
>NW_007211985.1:0-790 GCF_000164805.1 Carlito syrichta
GGTTTCAGGCTGCAAAAGATGGCTTAACTGTGATGTTTAGCACCAATGCTGAACCCAGAATAATGAACCACACCTATCCACATCTGTTCCTAAAACTTTCCATCCTATTTCAGACAATCCTCCTACCACCACTTCATAATAGTTCATATGATACAATCCTTCTGAAGCCCACTTCCATGAGCAAGCTTCTAGTTTTTTTTTTCAGGGAAAAATGCTATACTTGTATTTGTTTATCCCATAAGCGTGTATGTAACATGTGTGAAACTGTACCTTTATTTTTGACATATCACTGAAAAAGGTTTTGCATGTTGTACCTCAAGCCTACTTTTTCCATAAGCCTTGCGGATTTTATTGCACAATTTTACATGGCACAATGATTTTGTAGGGACACATATATCCATTATAGCAGACCTGACTATAGCTGATTATTAACATTGTCTTGAGATATGTGAGGTATCGTGGGTTAGGAATTTCATATCTGGCATGCCCAGAAGTAAATTCCTGACCATTTCCCCATTATCTGTTTCACCCATAGTCCTTGTCATGAAGGTTATTAGGTGGCTCCATTCTTTCATTTGCTCAGCCTAAAATCCCAGCAGTTTTGTATATAACTTCTCTCTCCCTCCTAAATTCTGTCTTCACGGTGGACCCACTTGTCAACATTCCCACTGCTCCCAAGTCACTGGGTCACTCAGCCTCTAACTTGTCTCCTTTCTTGACTTTTGTCTGTCCTACATTCCCCACACAAGTCTAGTCTAACCGCAAAGCCAAAGTGCTCCTTGCTCCTGTT
>NW_007211986.1:0-81033 GCF_000164805.1 Carlito syrichta
TCATGTCATCTGCAAACAGCCAGTTTAACTCCTTCCTTCACAATTTGGCTGCCATTTATTTATTTAGCCTAATTGTTCTGGCCGAAACTTTCAGTACTATGTTGAATAGAAGTGGTAACAGTCAACATCACTGTCTTGCTCCAGATCTTAGAGGAAAGCTTTTAGCTTGCTGTCGAGTATCACCAACTGTGGGCCTGTCATATGTGGCTTTATTCTGTTAATGTTCATTCCTTCTATACTTACTTTTGGAGAGTCTTTATCATGAAAAGATGATGCATTTCATCAAGTGCTTTTGCTGCATCTATTGAGACGATCATATAAATTTTATCCTTCACCTATTAATGTAGTATATCATATTTATTGATTTCCTTATGTTGAACCAACTTTGCATCTCAGAAATGAATACCAGTCTGGGCGTGGTGGCTCAAGCCTATAATCCCAGCACTTTGGGAGGCCGAGGTAAAAGGACTGCCTAAGCCTAGGGGTTTGAGACCAGCCTGGCCAACTTGGTGAAACCTTGTCTCTACAATAAATCAATAATAATGACAATGATAATAATAATAATAATAAGCCAGGCATGGTAGCGTGCGCCTGCAGTTCCTGCTACTTGGAAGGCTGAGGCGGAAGGATTGCCTGAGCCCAGAATGTTGAGGCTGCGGTGGCCGACTCAAAAAATAATAATAATAATAAAAATAATGAATACCTCTTTATTGTGGTGTATGATCCTTTTAATGTGATGTTTAATTCGGTTTCCTAGTATTTTGTTGAAGATGTTTGCATCTGTGTTTATCAAGGATTTTGGCCTGTAATTTTCTTTTCTTGTGGTGTCCTTATCTGACTTTGGTATGAGGGTAATGTTGACCCTAAAAGATGAGTTTGGAAATGTTCCCTTCTCCTCCGTGTTTTGGAAAAATTTGAGAAGAATTGGTGTTAATTGTTCTTAAATATTTGATGTAGTTTATCTGTAAAACTACCTGGTCCTGGACTTTTCTATGTTGGGAGGTTTTTGATTACTAATTCAATCTCCTTACATATTATTGGTTTACTCAGTTTTTCCATTTCTTCATGACTCATCTTGGTAGGCTGTATGTTTCTAGGAATTTCTTAATTTTTCTTAGGTTATCCAATTTGTTGGCATTTAGTTGTTCATAGTAGTTTCTTATGCTCCTCTGTACTTCTGTGTTATCAGTTGCAATGTCTCCTTTTTCATTTCTGATTTACTTGTCTTTCTTCCCTTTTTCTTACTCTAGCTAACAGTTAATCAGTTTTGTTTAGCTTTTAAAACAATCCACTTTAGTTTTGTTGCTCTTTTCTATCGTATTTGTGGTCTCTATTTTATTTATTTCAGTTCTAATTCGTATTATTGTCTTCCTTCTGATTACTTGGGGCTTAGTTTTTTTTTTTCTTCTTCTTCTTTTTTCTAGCTACTTGAGGTTAGGTGGTTTGAGATCCGCTTTTTTTTTTTTTTTTTTGAGTTGGAGTCTCACTCTGTCACCCAGGCTGGTGGAGGGCAGTGGCATACTCCTGGCCACTACAGCCTTGACCTGCTAGGCTCCTGTGATCCTTCTGCCTCAGCCTTTTAAGTAGCCAGAACGACAGGTGAACGCTACCATGCTGGGCGAATTTTTGATTTATTGTAGAGACGAGGTCTTGCCAAGTTGCCTGGGTGGGTCTTGAATCTGTGGGCTCAGGCAATCCTCTTGCCTCAGCCTCCCAAAGTGCTGGGATTACAGGCTGAGCCACTGAGCCCAGCCTTCTTTTTTCTTAATGTGGACACTTATTGCTATAAACTTCCCTCTTAGAACTGATTTTGTTGCATCCCATATTTTGCTATGTTGTGTTTTTATTTTTATTTGTTTCAAAATACATTTAATTTCCTTTTTGACTTTTTAAAAAACACATTTGTTGTTCTGGAATATGTTGTTTAATTTCTACATGTTTGCAAATTTTTAAATTCTTCTCCTTTTGTTGATTTCTAGTTTCATACCATTGTGACCATAAAAGATACTTAATATGATTTCTATGTTAAATTTATTAAGACTATTTTTGTGGCCCTACCTTAGACTTTAGGATATATTTTATAAATTAATACATAAAATAACATTACTAGTTTTTAATTCTTTAGCACCTTTTTTTTTTTGCTTCTAAAGCCATAAGGGTAAATGTAAAAATTGCAATTTGATATACCTTAATTGAGCAGCCCTATGATATGGAAGAAAGCCCTTCACTTCAAAATCTCATAGGACTTTACCATTGTGAGATATGTACTTTTCTAACAAAAACAGTTCAGTGTATAAACATTTAAAACATGTTAAGGGTCTGCTCAAACTATAAATTTCCAATATGAATGTGAGTTATTTAATAAATTATGTCAAAGGGCGAAATAAATCTAAGAACAAGAATTACTCATACCTTCTTATGTCAGACATATGCTAAATAATATTTACTACATTTATGAGTCCCTTGCTTTTGCCTTAAAGAACACACTATGAATACAAAGGAATTTTGATGAAAGCATATTGGACTGATGCTATGGAAAAGAGAAGACCCACAATAGCACAAATCTGCTCAGCTAATGATTGTAGCACCAGGCCTACTTGCATATTTATTGGGGGAGGGTGATTCTTTTTGTAGTAATTTTCACCCCCAGACCCCAGAATGAATTAAGAGTAGAAAGGTCAGGTCAAAATGCATGCAAATTTGGGGTGCACACTTGATTATGAGCATGAGATTGGTTGACTTAAGCAATTCTACTTTAATATTTCACTAATTAGGTAGGGGACAGTTCTGATTGTGATGAGATTGTCCCACTCTATCTCAGATTTCCTAGGAGACACATTAATTAAAGCAATTCTCCTTTCTCATGAACTAAAACTTTACAGAGACTGAGTGTGCCTCCCCCACCCTCATCCTGTCACACACTCAACTCTGTGTTTTCCTCTTGAGAGAAAGACTGACAGCAAAAAAATTTTTGAAAAATTAAAATTAAAAAATAAGAAACAGAAGCAGCATTGTCACCCTGGTAAGGTTGTCTGAACATTTTTAGAAAATTCCAAACAGTAGAGATACAATAAATCATCAATGCCTCAGAAAGATGTGACACAACAGATCTTGCTCTAACCACAGGGAAGGAAATACCATCAAACAAAAACTTTCTAAATGTAAATGTATAAAATCATATGAAAGCACATGAACTAAAGTACCATATGACAAACAGGTAGAAGAATTAAAACTAGATATACATTATCTCATATATATCTACTCAGACCATCATTCAAAATAATATGTGCCAGCCTACCTCTAAAGAGTAACAACAAACATTAAAGAAATCCATATGATAAGAGGTTGGGTGTCTAACATAGATCATGACACAGGACACATGATGTGCTTCTTGTCGTTAACCAGCTCACATCATGGAATAGAACATAGAATTTGAGTACAGTGGGAAGAATAATTCCTTCTCTTCCTTCCCTTCTCCCTTTCCCCATCATTACCATTAACAGGCTCCTAGAAATACACTCCCACATTTGAGATCTTGGGATGTGACACACAGAGAGAGTGCTGCGAGGTGGGAAGCATAGACTCTGGAATGATGCCAAACTAGGCTTGAATCTCATTTCTGTGACTTCCTATCTGTAATTTTTAAAGCAGTTTCTGACCATACTTTGTCATCTTTAAAATATAAATAATAATACAGAATTTGTAGACTTTTTCACCCAATAAGACAATGGAATGTTCTCAGAACAGTGCTCACTGTGGTAGCCATTCACCATTATCAGCACAAATCAAAAAAGTGCCCTTCCTTTAGTTCACTCGGTATGTTTTAGGAATGAGGAAGTATAGCAAATAAGCAGAAGATAGGAGGCCAGAAAATTCCACATATAACTATTAAGCAACCTAAAAGGAATGTCTTTTTGTTCAGCTAACAAATATTTATTGTTTATCGTATGCCAGAAATCATCTTTATTTGTCAGACTCCTAACCTTATCTAACAAGACTACCATAAAAAGGGGGTTATGATTTGTTGAATTAGTCATAATTTAAATTAGTTAGATGTGCTTATTAACTGTATCCATTAGATTCATGTCCATTTAGTTGTGTATTTAGATAGAAATAAAGAGGGAGGGGAAAAAGAGAGAGAGAGAGAGAGAGAGGAGGCCGACCTATATATTCACAGATCTTGAAGCCAAGGCAGCAACAGTCATTAATCTCTAACATGCATCCCTGAGTCCCTAAGAACATATCTGATTATTAAAAATGAACATGCACAAGGCTGTGATAGTCATATGGGAATGTCGAATGGTTGAGGCCCAGATAAGAACCTCCAAAGAAATCTTTTTGTTGAAAGTTGCACACAAAAGCAACCAAGAAATAAAGTAGGTACCAGAGCCTCACCATCTACTTTCCACAAATGAGACAGATTTTACTGATGACCCTCATTACTTTTCCAGCAATTTTCTCTGAAACCTTATTACACTGCCACGGATTTGGGATCATCTCAGTTCTAGAACTGTCAAGGAATAATGGTCCACCCCCACCAACTCCTTTTGAAGAAAGTCCAGGAAGACCCAGGTAATAGATTCCTGGGACTCCACTTAGAAGGTCTTGTTCTACTCTTCACTATCTTTCTACAGTGATTTGTAATATAAATCTCTCAGATTCCTAACCTTACTTTCTTTCTCAATAAGATAAAAGGAACTGTTCTCACAGACCTGCCTCAGAGAAAGTCATGAACATATGCATAATAATTTTATCAGGAGATTTTAATAGATCCAGAAGGAATAAAGATGGGTGTAGGGATGAGAGCTTATCATTGGTTGACATTGCTGCTCCATCTTTTAGAGACTGGAGTATTACACAGTCCAGTCACAGACTGCTCCTAAACCCGTAGGCTCTGAGACAAGAGACACATATTAGCTCATTAATATTCTGTCCCAAAACCAGAGTTAGAATTCAGAGACACCACACAAAGTTGGCAAATTAAAGGAGAACTGGGCTTACTAGGAATGTTTGCAGGGTCCACTGGTTGGAGAAAATGGGAGTGGGTAGGTTTGCTTGGCATGTCCCTAAGTAAGAGGTGGTAGGAAGCTTTGTCCTCTAATTATTTAGGAAACTGGGAAGAAGCATGATTCAAGGGAAGGCCTTGATAGAAGGCCTGAGGGGTTTCTTACTTCATCTAAACTAATTTTTCTGACTCTGCTGTTTACTAGGATCAGCAAAGCACACATTTGTATCTGTCCCTAGGTTGGTCTCTCACTGGAAATGTCTTTTGGCTCCAATTCAAATCATCTTGATGCCTAGAAAGACATGTTACTTGTTATAAAGCCAAGCCAGTATTGTTTCCAGCCTAAATACCTCTTTTTCTAAGCACAGGAATCCGTGTTTGGGATGTCTTTAGATTAAAAGTGACAAAGATTAAAGAAATACAAGTCTGATGCTGGAGAATTTAAAATTATATAGGCCTTTTTTAAGGCACAGAGTAAACCCAACTTTCTAAAGGCCTTAGGCTGCATTGATCTCCAAGTATCTTTGGGGAAAGTATGAAGTCTATTAACCCATTTTTCGGCTTATATATTCATCTGTTTTGCATTGCTATAAAGGAATATTTGAGGCCAGGTAATTTATAAAGAAAAGAAGTTTGTCTCCTAGTTCTGCATGGTACCATCATCTGGCTTCAGGTGAGGTCTCAGGAAAATTCTATTCATGGAGGAAGGCAAAGGTACCCTGCAAGTCACATGGCAAGAGCGGAAGTGAGAGAGGGAGAAGGGAGATGCCAGCATCTTTTAAACAACCAGTTCTCTTGTGAACTAGTAAAATGAGAACTCACTTATTACCATGAGGATGACACCAAGTCATTCACAAGGGATCTGCTCCCATGACCCAAACTCCTCCCACTGGGCCCCACCTCCAACACTGGAAATCACATTTCAAAGTGAGATCTGAAGTGGGGAAGCAACCAAACTGTATCAGCTTCCTGGACTCAGCGTTTGGGAATATACAAAACCACCCACATTTGGAAACCGGTTACAAGACACCTCCATTTCTTCAGCCAGTGGGGAGAGGTCTAGACATATGGGGAGACAAACTCTGATGCTGTAACTCACCTGCCAGAAATAAGTTACCTGTAATGAAGACATTTGTTTTTGTGTTAGGAAGACTGTGATGGTTTAGCTTAGAAAATATTCTAAAATGGGCTTTTTAAAAAGGTAAAGGAAAATGAGTGCACAAAACAAAATTGGGCTTCCAAATGATTTTAGTGACTTCTCTGAGGAAAAACTTGGCAACTACATAAGGCAAAATGGAAAATCCCATTATGGATTTTTAGAACTGGTTAAGAGACAGAAACTAAGGAGCAGAAATCAATGGTCATTTCTCAGCCTCAGACAAAGTTAATAGTTACTGCCTTAGGAATCTGATTATAGTTAATCCTCTAGTGCTAATTTTCTTCAATATATTTATTAACAACCTGGAAGTGCAAAATGTGCTGATAAAAAATAATTACACAGTCTGTCAAGGCTCAGAGAAATGTGAGCAAGGCAGAAATAAGTCACAAAGATGGCCAAGGAAAGGAATTCAGCTTAGCTAAGGGAAAGCGATGCCCCACTGGAAAATCATTTCCCATAATCTTCCCCAAATCCCTTTAAGTGAACAGGAGATGTTAGGCAGATGCCATTACATGTAGCAAAAGCCCAAGCCCCCTTGATTCTAAGGACCAAGTACAGTTTTAGCCAGGTCAGTTTACACAGGACACAGTGGAATTCAGAATTAGCCTAAAAAAGATGACCCAAGTAATAATAGGGAAAAAAAAAAAAAAAGCTTGAGTATGCTGTTCTGGGGAGGAATGTTAACACATAATAAGTTCGACATGCTATACCTTGACTCCAAAGAACTGGAGTGAATAATTAGAAACAATTGCTGCACCTTAGCTGTAATGTGGGTGATGCATTATAAGTACGGCTATTACGAAATGTCATCTCTCTAAACTGTGCCCTCAAAATAGATCAATAACGTCAAAGCTCCTCGATTAGCAGATGGTAAAAGACTCTTATCTATTAATAACCAGTCATCAGCAGAAGAAGGGCAGGGTTGAAAGCTAACCAATGCAAACTTTACCCCGATTCTCATTTTATCCTTCCACTGCTTAGACACTTGTGGAGATTCATAAGACCTCTCAGAAAGGACCATGTTCAAGTACCCTCCTATCCTCCCAGTCAAATATTCTTTAATTCCTTTAAAATTGAGTGTTTGATCCCCTGTCTTTTCAATTTGCAGAGCTGAGCTGTGTTTTTGTTTTTAGAAGAGTGAGGGAAAACAGAAAAACTATAGATATATAAGTAGATCTAGTCCCTTTGAAGTACATTTGTAGAAGAAAGACTTTCAGAACAAAAATACTTAAACCAGTGAATTTCTTTCAAATCCAAATGTAGAAATTAGGCCTGAATAAATGGTTATTTCTGAAAACACATACAGTCCTGCATTTTCTTATAAGTTGGACCCAAAGACAATGATACATTATTGACGGAAATATCAAAATAACACTTAGGACACTATACCCACCATAACTACAACTTTCATTTTCTAAATATTCCACATTCTCCACAATAATGTATTTTTGTTGTTGTCTTGATTTAAGTCAAAAACTTCTCACTTGGGAAAATTATTTTAAGTGAAAATAATTTATTTTCTAAAAATATTTGGGTAAGTCTCCGAACAAATATTGACAGGGAATAAAATTTTAATGCAAAAATAGTCTGTAATTTCCCATTTTATTGAAAAATACCCTACTCAACATTTTCTTTCAAGTCCTAGTACACAAAGCCAACCTCTTGCTAATTCTTTAATGAACCTTCCACTTATTCTATCCTCAGCCTCTGAAATCACTGGACATGTAGAGAGGAGCTGAAGGGGGATCCCTTATCTACCAACTTCTGGAAAATTAGATCCAAAACTTGATCCATGAATAAGTATTTACTGAGTATCTGTTCTGTGCTTTACTTGCCAATGGCTAAGGATGAGAAATACCTAACTCTAGAAACAGCAAAGGGATCATATGAAGAAGTGGTGGTGATTGGAAATGAAAGAGAAGGAGATGAAGAAATTACCAGAGATTATCACAAAATAAGTAACACCAGCAAGGACTAAGTTACCATACATGCAACAATTGAATGTGAGAGATGCCAAACAATTTGTCCAAGGGGGTCACACAAATAATGTGGCAGATCTAGGGTTCAAATCCAAATTGGTCAGTCCCAAAATGAACGTTTATATGTAATTCATTAGAGTTTTCCATGTTGTGGAATGCTGAGGCATTTTCTTTATGAGAACTCTGCTTTAGGACATAGAGATATAGTGGCTATATGTTTCCTGGGCTGCAAAGGAAGGGACTACATAGTTGAAGAACAACTACCCATCAATTAATGGCCATTCACTACGAGTGGAGCACTGTAAGTCGCAGGCAGAAACAGAGCAAATCCAAGAGAAAGTAAATGATAATTAAGTACACAGTATACTTGATGGTTGTTATTACTAAATGTTTGTTAAGTTAATGCAAATAGGTGACTGTCCAGATAAATATTGTGGCCCTTAAACCCTAAGTTTACTAAAATATATCTGTATCTATCTATATGGTGAAATCACTACTGCCATTATTGAAGAAACAAGTTCCAAAATCCACTACTTACAGATCTCTCTAATCTCTCTGTCTCTCTCTCTCTCTATCTCTGTCTCTCAGTCATACATGCAGACACACACACACACACACACACACACACACACAGCAGCAGCAGCAGCAAGTGCCTCATCGATTCCCCTAGACACGAGTCCTGTCCTAGACTTGGCAAACTGCCTTTTCTGTCCAACCCACAGGATTGAGAATCTGAAGTGAAGTGGAAAATAAGGGCTGGGGAAAAAAGCCATATTTGGGCACCAACCTTGAAAGATGAAAAGAAGAGAGGGAGCGCAGCACAATTAGAGAATATTAAATAAAGAATGTTATCAGAGGGAGAAGAACAGTGAGCTGCAACCTGTCAGCCCAAGCAAACAAATTCCAGGTGTTCAGCTCTTCTCACTCCTCCCCCACCTCTCTCTCTATCTCTCTTTCTCTCTCTCTCTCTCCCCCTGCCCTGGCCCCTCTAGACTAATGAGACTGAGGAGACACCCTCCAAATCTTTTCAGTGTGTTTGGGTGGGATTCTTTCCCATCATGACAGACAGGCATTGTGCTATGACTCCAGCACCGTCATGAGATCAGGGACACTCAAATTCATACTCAAATTCATTCCTTGCCACTTTGAGGCCTTGGCTGCAATCATTTTCTTCTAAAAAATAAGCTCAACTGAGAGCATAGAAGAATGATGCCTCCTCATTCAGGACAAGATAAATGCTCTAGGGACAAATTGGAACTGTTCAGGTTTATTGGGGAAAATGTATTCATCCTGGGAAGGCAGTCTGTTTCAAATGCCGGTTGACCAGGAAGGAGAGGGATGAAAAGACATGGAAAGAGAGAAAAGGGAACGCAGACGTTCATTATAGTGGAGGCTTTCCAAGCGGGCCTTCCACGGGACTGAAGAGTCGGGAGGAAAGGCTTCTTACAATTCTGCCGCCCAGTGCTGACAGCCCTTGGCATATTTTCAGCAAGAGGTACATTAACAAATAAGGAAAAGCATCCCCCTGGGCCTCTAATAACATTTATTTCATGCATCATTTCCTCAGAGGAATAGTAGGCTGTGTATTTTTTATTCCCAGTGTGTCCTGTCTAAGAATAATGGCCAAGTTCACCTGCTTACTTCTGTGTGTTTTACAACCCTCCTCAAGCTTTGTTTGTCTTTCTTCAGCTCTTCTTCTTCTTCCTGTGCACTTCACACTATGGAGGTCTAAAGAAAAAGGGGTGCAAGTGCCAAGACGCAAGCTGGAGTGGCCAGATGTGTGATGTCTCGGACAAGACATCTGAAATCTTTTATGGAAAGGGACAGAGTAAGAACCTGGAGTAAGTAAATTGAATGGCCTATGCAGCCTGAACTGAAATTAGGATAAATAAACAAAAATGAGAACAAATCCCAAGCCTCTATCAATTCTGTCAGTCCCAGATACCTGGCAGTTCCTCTGCACATCTCTGTTGGCCAGAGTTAGCCTGAGTCTCAATATGGCCTCCAGTCTTTGGCTGCACAGGCTATGTGGCAACTCATGCATTCTTCTTGGCTCTATGATAGGGCGACCATGGTCCTGAGTCCCATGGTGATTAACAGAGTAGCTCCACGTTCTGAGTGCTATGTTATCCATTTGTCCATTCAGATGCATTGGCACTATAATCCTAGCAAACCCCAGCAAGGCACATGCTGGAAAGAAAATGGAAAAGTTGATCTTTCCATGCAACCTCAATGTGTTAGAGACTGTTTTTGCATTGTTATAAAGGAATACATGGGGATTGGTAATTTATAAAAAAAAGAGATTTATTTGGTTCATGGTACTGCATGGTGCTGGCATCTGCTTGGCTTCTGATGAGACCTCAGGAAGCTTTTAGTCATGGCAGAAGGAAAGGGAAACCAGCCAGCGTGTCATACGGCGAGAGAGAAGCGAGAGAGGGGGAGGGAAGCACCAGGTTCCTTTAAACAACCAACTCTTGCATAAACCAAGAGCAAGAACTCACTCATTACTGCAAAAAATGACACCACGCCATTCATGAGGGATCTGCCTCTGTGACCCAGGCATCTCCCACTAAGCCCCACCTCCAAATTGGAGATCACATTGCAACATGAAATCTGAAGGGACAAATATCCAAAATATATCACTCCAGGACCCTGTTTCCACAACTCTCGGTCCCCATCAAGCCCTCAGTCAGAGTAGGTAGTGGGAAGGCCTGGAAGACCCCAAGGACAGACCTCACTCAGTTCTGTCTGACACCTCCTCAAGGGAGATGGCAAAATTGAGTGCAGCACACCTGGCTGCAAAGCCTTGAGCTGCTGTAATGACATAGAAAAATGGTTGTGATAAAACATCCAATGAAAATCAGAATATGGAGCCATGCTTATATTATAGCTATAACCACACGAAATGTATTCATTTGGTAAGAGAACACAGAACACAAAGAAATGAAAATGGCCATTTATTGCAATGGTGAATCACAGGCAAAGTTTTTCTTTCATTTCCATTTTAATTAGCATATTATAATGTTATTTTGTGTGACACAGAAAACAAATGAAGTGACTAGTCCCGCCAAACTGTGTACTAAGTGAACCCTGTTGGAGCTGAATTTGCAGCTCAATTTCTTCAGACCTACAAATATAATGACCTGTTGGAAATATAACCAGCTCACCACCCCACCGGTCCTGCAGCTCTGGCTACAGATAGAACTGACTTCAAACTCTCTTACCGCTTCAAAGCCCCTCACATTAGTGCAGTTCTTTACTGCTGTGGTTTGAATGCAAGGTCTGGCAATTAAGTTTGCGAACTCATCCTAAAAAAAGTGCTATATACCTCATTGCTGAATATCAGCTTTGAAGTACTCCCCTTAGGGAAACTATGCACTGATGCCAGTGCCTAGCCCACCTATCAAAGCAATTTTGGAACTCTTTTTCTGGAATGGCCATCAGAGCTGTCATTACAAGAATGTCAGAGTTTGAATTAGAGCAACGAAAAAACGTTAAATTTCTCATTAAATTCGGCAAGCGTGGAAAGGAAATCAGGGTCATGTTAGCCCAAGTTTATGTGGGTAATGTCATGAAGAAATCAACAGTGTATAAATGAATTAAACTATTTTCTGAGGGGAGAGAAAGTGTCATTGATGAAGAAAGGTCAGGATGGTTAGTAACAAGCAGAACTGATGAAAACATTGCAAAAATTTGTCAAGTTGTGTGTCACAATCATCGACTGACTGTGAGAAACACTGTAGACCAAATAAACATCATTAGAAAAACAGGAAAATCTTAACCAAAAATCTCGGCATGAGAAGGGAGTGTGCAAAAATGGTCCTGAAGGAGCTCTTGCATCATAACAATGCACCAGCTCACACAGCACTGTCTGTGAGGGAGTTTTTAGACAGCAAACAAACAACTATCTCAGAACACCCTCCCTAGTCACCTGGTCTGGCCAACCAATGACTTTTTTCTTTACCTAAAGATAAATGAAATATCGAAAGGAAGATATTTTGATGACATTCAGGACATCAAGGTAACACGATGACAGTTTTGATGACCATTCCAGAAGAAGAGTCCGAAAATTGCTTTGATGGGTATACTAGGTGCTGGTATCAGTGTATGGCTTCCCAAGGGAAGTACTTCCCAGGTGACCATAGTAATATTCATCAATGAGGTAGGTCGCACTTTTTGTAAGTTTAGTTCATGAACTTAATTGTCAGACCTTGTATTTGTTCCTTCCAAACTTCACATTGAAATGTGATCCCCGGTGTTGGTAATGGCAACTAGTAAGAAGTGTTTGGGTCCTTGGGGGTGGATCCCTCATGAATGGTTTGGTGTCGTCCTCCCAGTCATGAGCAAGCTCTCACTCTATTAATTCCCATGAAAGCTGGTTGTTAAAAAGAGCCTGACACCATCCCCTTTCTCTTACTTCCTTTCTCACCATGTGATCTCTGCATCTCCTGGCTCCCCTTCACCTTCCACCATGAATGGAAGCAGTCTGAGGCCTTCATCAGAAGCAGATGTTGGTACCATGCTTCCTGTGTAACTGGCAGTTAAGTCTCTAAAAAAATACGGTGTCAATGTTTCACTCAAAACAAAACAAACACAATTCTTCATGTGATCAGCTAAAGCAACATTGGGAAAGGGGGTGAAAGATACATTCTGGGAGGTAGTTTGGAACTGAAACATGAAACTCATCCACACAAAGGTAGGCCATTTGCCTCTCACCAGACTTCCTAGGTCTCCCAGTCATTTGCTGACACCAACCAGTGTCAGGGAACTCATAATCCCTCTTCTCCTGAGTCAATTTGTCACATGCAAGCCCAGCTTCCTCCTGGCCTGAGTCTGGTTTTGATTGTCTCTGGTCTTCGTGGCTGCAACAGGCCTCACAAATTGACATACTCTAGTATAACTGGTTTTAAAAAGAGGCAAGTTATCCTTTTTTCTTTATAAGTTACCCAGCTTCAGATACTCCTTTATAGCCAGTCACAAAGACTAAGACAGTTACCTTACCACAAAATGTACACCAGAACAAAAACATGTGTCTTCTGCTGCCTTTTCAACCCACCCAGACAAATGCCAAGCTTTCAGCAAGTGAGTATGTGAGCATCAAGCCTCATCTGCATCATTTATTAATTGCCCAAACTTATTTAATGTCTTGCTAAATTCTACAAGGGCCATTTTTAAATTGGCTCAAGAAATACTTGAATATCTTACTATATTCTCAGAACAGCACCAGGTACTGCCAGGGAACTGAAAGGAATAAAAGAGAAAGGTTCTTGCCCTTGGCAATTTCCATCAACTAAGGGAGAGCTCATAGTTGGGTATGGGAACCCCAGCAGTCTTAGAAGATTTGAAGGAGGTGAGCTGTACTGATGCAAAGTGCACTCTTCCCCACATAATGCCCATGGAAGCTGAATCACTTTTGTAACTTAAGAACCATGCGCTTTATGGCATCATTTTTAAGAAGGACTACAGAGCAATGCTGTAAATCATTTGCTGGGACACATAGTATGGTAAGAAAGAGAGAGAGGGGGGAAGTAGATGGCAGAATAATATTTATGAAAGGATTAAAAAAATAAGTAAACCAGAAAGTGAGTAATTAGGTTGAGAAAGAATTTGTATAAAGACAGTCTTGGGAAGATTTACAGCAGTAATCCCTAATTTTTTTCACCACCGAGGGCCACCTTTATTACTTTTCTCAGTAGGATGCACATTTTCACAAATTTTTTTGTCTACTAACCACAAAACATTTATTGCTTACTGATTAATTTGTTTCATCATTTGTGTTCACTGACAACATGCAGAATTGCTGATGGGAGCTTTTAATCATCACAAACTAACATATATTAGTACAACTGATTTAAAATTATTTCCTCCCTCCAAATGGTATCTTTGTATTTAGTCATCACAACCTCACTGCAGATTCCCACTGAGCTTATTGAAATACTGAAAATAGTTCAAGAATCCATTACTAGCTCAGAATATCTAAAGGTGCAGGGGCCCTCAGTTGGAAATTCTCAGAGCGAGACCCATTGCAGCCATGAAGACCAGAGACAATCCAAATCAGACTCTGGCCAAGAGGAAACTGGGCATGCACATGGCAGATTGACTCAGGAGAAGAGGATGATGAGTCCTCTGAGTCACTGGTTGGTGTCAGCAAATGGCCGGGAGACCCAGGAAATCTGTGTGAGGCAAATGGCCTACTTTGGTGTGGATGAATTTCATGTTTCAGTTCCAAACTGTCCCCCAAAATTTATCTTTCACTCCCTTTCCCGATGTTGCTTTAACTGATCACATGAAGAATTGTGTTTGTTTTGTTTTGAGTGAATGTGTGTAAGATTGCCATTTTTACCTGCAAATTTAGACCCTCTCTGTTCCCTCTGTGGACTTGATTGTACCCTGTATGGTACAAAGAGGAAAAAAAAGAAGACAATTTCATCTGTCTTTCAACACCCAATAGCCTCACAAATTGGACTGTAGACACTAATTGAAGTACAGAATTTGGCGTAAAGACAGATGTCTAAGTCCTGCAGGAGCCCATGGTGGGGCAGGAGTATGCGTGGCAGCACGTTGGAAAAGGGGTGGCCCCAACCCGGAGCAGGGACAAGTGACACATGACTGAGAAAGACAGACCTTCTCTAGACGAAGCTCATGGGTAGAGAAGCTCTCAGGACAGGAACTGGGGCTTAATCTACATTGAAATCACCTTAAGAGAAGTCATTTCCCAGTAAGTTTTCCAACACAAGTAAAGGAGAAGCCCTACAGAAAGGATCAGCATTCTTTCACTTTATTTAACCCAGCAATCCCCAAGGTAATTTAACCACAGAAAGCTCCTCCTGTGAAATGTATAGTAACACCTCTCACATCCTATTAAGTCAACGGAAACCATGAGCAGAGGTTTTAGAATGTGGAAAATCCTCATGCGGGCTAAATGGCAATTGGAATGCTACAATCAAAGATACTGATTTAGGGACTCATAGGATTTACAGGATGAAAAGTGGATGCTTAGAAAGAAAATATACAACAAGAGAAGTCAGATGAGTCTGGGGGCTTAAATTCTCACCACTATCTGGCTATACTTAAAAACCAAAAATGGAGAGAGAGAAGGAAAAAAATGGAGAAGGAATAGTCAGAGGGTATGTCTTAGTTTCTCACAGCTGCTGTAACAAATAATGACAAACTGGCTGGGTTAATCAACAGGACTTTGCTCTTTCACTGATCTGGAGGCCAGACTCCCAAAGTAAGTATCCCTTGACTGAAATCAAGGTATCAACAGCGTCATATTCCCTCCTGAGGCTCTAAGGGAGAAGCCATGTCTTGACTCTTTCAGCTTCTGGTGGCTGCTGGCATTCCTTGTGTATGACTGCATCACTCCAATGTTCCAGACCAGCATCTTCAAATCTCCCTCTGCTCTGTCTTCACATGACCTATCATGTGTTGTCAAATTCCTCCTTTGTTTCTTTCTTTTAAATGCATTTGTGATAGCATTTAGGACTCATCTGGATTGTCCAGGAAAAACTCTCCATCCTAAGATCCTTAAATTAATCACACCAGCAAATATGCCCCCTCCCAGCTGTTTTTAGAAATTAGGACATGAATGTCTTTGGGGCTATTTTTAGTCATCATAGAGGATAAATGAAATGATTTAGAAATAAAGAAAGAAGACACTTTTAAGAAGCTTCTTAGGAGCATGGTCAAAGGTATCTGCTGCTAAAACAAGAAAAAGGAGAATTTAAAAAGTAGCTCATACTGGACAGTCTGGAGGCCACTGATGGACAGGGTCAGAGCATTCCAGGAAGATATTATAAGTTGAGTCACATTTCAGAGTGTCGAGGACAAATGAGAGAAGAAGAAGCAAAAACAAGAGACCCTTTTTTATTTTCTTTTTATAATTTAATGATCACAACCCATAGCCAAGTTATATTTTATAAATAAGACCATGGTTGCATAAGTTTTTATGTAGTTTTTTTTTAGTATGAAAGGAAAATGAAACATTGGAGTTAGCTTTACTTCTCTTTATTTGTACCTCTAAATAATATTTTTCCAATGCCTGCTGTTCTCAATAGGTACGAAAGTTTTCTTGTCTCCTCGAATCGGTGCGGTTGTTCTCCGTCACAGGTCCCTGCCTTCCTCCTTCCTTTCTCTTACATTTGTTCTCTCTTCTCCCACTAGACCTGGCCTTCACCCCTCTCCCAATAAGGAACTTTGAATGTCCAGCCCTCAGCTAAGCGCAGTTGAGAAAAAAAAGTCATGGAGATAGCAGAAAAAAGGCGACTTACAAGAGTAAGAACAATGTATTATGTTTTTGTTGGAAGGGCTAAAATCAGTGAGATATAGGAAGCAAAATAAAGAGGAAAATAGTTGTAAAAATAGTTGGCACTCTTCACAGATATGCACACATAATGAAATATGTGGATACACAACAGAATAAGCTAAAAATAACAATGATGATAATCAAAACAATATTTGTGTAGGTCCTCTCAAGAACTCTTATCTTTGTTGTCTTTTTTCCTATTTGACTTAGATATTTATCCTTAGGAAAAAAATGAAAATCCAGTAATGTAGTGAAGTTCAGAAATACCTTATGATATCAAATAGATTGAGGGCTTTGGAATTCTAAATCTTTTGGAATAGAGAAAAGGAAAGTAACAGGAAAATTTAAAGTTGTGTGTCTTTAAATGTTATAGCATCTTTATTCATAGTAGAAACAACCTAAATGTCCACTTACTGGGGATGGATAAACAAATTGTTGTGCATCCATACAATTGAAAACTACTTAGCAGTAAAGAGGAATGAACTCCTGATATACACAACATAGATGGAACTCCAAAACATTATACTGAGTAAGAAAACACAGAATCTATAACACATAAACTCTGTATGTTTTCGTGTATAGAATGGATAGGAAATATAAATGTAATCTATACTGACAGAAATATATTAGTGGTTGTCTGTGGGTAGGGGCTTCAGGGACATTGACGAGGAAGAGCACAGGGAACATATTAAGAGTGATGAAAATGTTCTACCTCTTGAGGTACTGGTGGTTACGTGTTTGTACAATTTTGTCAAACACACCAGTAGGCACATTTTAAATGGGTGCATTTTATTATTTATTTTATTTTATTTTATTTTTTTGAGTTGGAGTCTCACTCTGTCACCCAGACTGGAGTGCAGTGGCCGCTTCCGGCCACCGCAGCCTCGACCTGCTGGGCTCCGGTGATCCTTCCTCCTCAGCCTTCCAAGTAGCTGGAATTACAGGCATGCGCTACCATGCCCGGCTGATTTTATTTATTTATTTATTTATTTATTTGTAGAGAAGAGGTCTCGCTGCCACGGCGGGGGTCTTGAACCCGCGGACTCAGGCAATCCACTCACCTCGGCCTCCCAAAGTGCTGGGATTACAGGCTGAGCCACTGAGCCCGGCCGGGTGCATTTTATGGTATGTAAATTATATCTCATGACATTAATTGTTAAGTATATATTCTCTTCTTCAGGGGATAGTAATATTCCTTAGAAAAATATTTTTGGTTTTTCTTTTGCTTTGAAAACAATGAAGTAGGTTGACAGCCCAGAGTCTAACTTGAGCAAGGGGACAGATATTCTGCCCCCAGGGACTCGGAGAAGGCAGTACAGTCAGCATAGACAACCCGTTGGGCTCCCTTCCCCTGTTGAGCTGAGTGCACTTTGCCAACTGAGAGGCCAAATTATAAGAATCATCATCCACAAAGAGGCAATAGATAGAAGTCAGGACACAAAACATACACTATTCACAATTGCAACGTCATGGAATCAACTTTAATGTTCATCAGTGAATGATTGCATAAAGGAAATGTGGCATGTGTCTACCACAGAATACTGAATGAATGAATGCCATACAAAAGAATGAAATCATGTCTTTTGCAGCAATCTGGATGGAGTTGGAGGTCATGGATTGAGCTGGAGACCATTTATTCTAAGTAAAATAACTAAAAACAGAAAATCAAATACTGCATGTTCTCAGTTTTATATGGGAGCTAAACAATGGGAGTACATGAACATAGAAATGGAAATAATAGACACCGAGGACTCCAAAAGGTGAGAGGGTAGGGCAGTGGTTAAGGCTGAAATATTACCTATTAGTTACATTGTTCATTATTTAGGTAATGGGCACACTAGAGGCCCTAATCTCACCATTATGCAATATATCCCTGTAACTTATCAGCACATGTATCCCCAAATGCATAAAAAATTATTAACCTCTAATGCTTAATGATTATTTAATAAAACTCATTTTTAAAAAGACAATTTAATAAAATTCCTTTCTAAAATATCCATGAAATAGGGAAAGGGAGAATTCAGAAATTACTACTTCCACAGAAAGAACAATAATGATAAATTAATGACAGCAGTAATAACAACTTTATTAAGAAGTCCCATGTGAGGACCTTGTGCCAGTCTTCTGCAATAACTTAAAAACCCTGTTGCTACAAATCACCTAACCTAGAAGATGGAATTAAGTATAGAAAACATTCATTTAATGCAAAGCTGAGCTCAAGAGGCAATCAGGAAAATTTTTACGGACAAATAAGAAATGAAAAGTGAGTGGTGATTGGTCATGACATGACATGGGCTTTATTAAGCTAAACAAGAACAGAAGATGAGGATTTGCAGTTGCACAAGGTGGGAAATGAACTGGAGATACATTACTCCAGGACTCCAAATGGATGGCAAGAGAAAAGGGCATGCCTGTTGTCACAGGTTATTCTCCCTAGAAATCAGACTATGCAAGAGTTTTCTAAGGGTGCTCGTAGGGTCAATGTCTGTGTGAGGAGGAATGCAAGCAGGACTGGGCAGAGGGAGAAGCTGAATTGCCACAAAGTCACAGCCAAGCCTTGGCTAACCCCACAGGGAGTTCTGAGGCTAGATGGCTCCTCAGAGTCTGTTCTCAGTTGGGGTACAGTTTTTGTACCCCATTGGATGCAGGTTGCTCCTGGGGGAGAAGTCTGACCTTTAGCTGAGGACAATTCCAAATCTCTGCTGTCAGTAGGTAGAACTCCCAGTAGCTGGAAAAATAAGCCCTTTAGGTCTGAAAGGGGGTGCTTAAGTGAAGAAATCTAAATAATCTCTGTGGTTTCTATCAATGATAAATTTCTGGGATAGTAGAGCACATCCCAGCATATATTACACTGTTTTAATTTATCTTTCTTAGCTTGAGTAAACCAAAAAACAACAACAAGAAAAATCCTGAGAATTATTAGCAAACATGTCTGCCCTCACATGGGTTTCAGATTTGAATTCACACCATTTAATTGGTTTGTGAACTCACAATCAAAGGAATCAATAAAAAACAGTTCCAGGCTGGGTGTCGTGGCTCACACCTGTAATCCCAGCAATTTGGGAGGCTGGGACAGGAGGATCACTTAAGATCAAGAGTTTGAAACCAGTCTGGGCAACATAGTGAGATCCCATCTCTACAATCAATCAGTCAATCAATCAATCAATAAAAGCAGTTACAGACTAGTAATGTATGGGGTATCTGACTTAAGCAAACAGAAAATCTCTCTGGGAGGATACATATTCAATCAAGGCATAAGTGTTCTATAGATAAGGCCCCCAAAAAACATAAGCTTGCAATGCAAATTAACAAAGGCATGGAAAAGTAATCCGCTATAAGCAAAATAACAAATAGAAGAATTCTATGCCTAAGAAATCTGTGTAATATAATTATTAAAAATAGATAATAAAAATATATATTGTATTACTTAGGACATTAAGAATTATTTACAAAATTAAAATCATGATAAAGGTAACAGAAACTATTAAAGGGATCAACACATTAAGAAAATGTTTACATATAATTTTAAAATTAAACACTAGCTTAGATATTGAGGGAAAAAAATGGAAATGAGAAGATATAACTAAATAAATAACCCAGAATAAAGAGATGAAATATTTTAAAGAGGGATTAAAAGACCAGGCTCGGTGGCTCATCCTGTAATCCCACGCCTTTGGGAGGCTGAGATGAGTGGATTGCCTGAGCCCATGGTTTCAAGACTCGCCTGGGCAACTTGGCAAGACCTCATCTCTACAATGAATCAAAAAAAATAGCTGGACATGGTAGCGTGTGCCTGTAATTCCGGCTACTTGGAAGGCTGAGGCAGAAGGATCACCTGAGCCCGGCAGATTGAGGCTGCAGTGGCCATGAGCATGCCACTGCTCTCCAGTCTGGGCAACAGAGTGAGACTCCAACTCAAAAAAAAAAAAAAAAAAAGACATGATGAATAGAATAAGAAAATTCAAACTTTATCAGTTAGGAGAAAATAAAAGAAACGTGGAAAGACAAAGCTGAAGTTGTTAATGACTGAGGATTTTCTAGGAAGAATAAAATACATTAATTCTGTGATTCATGGACCTAAAAGATTCCAAATGGGAAAAGTGTATCTACAAATCAAAAACAAAAAGACCTTAAAAGTAACCAGAAGAAAAAAGAATCTATCTAAAAACAGAAAAACAATTAAGAGAAAGTAACTTCTCAGTCACAGCAATGAAGATAGAATGCAGCAATTAGCTTAAATTTTACTTTAAAAAAATTTACAAACAGCAAAGCTATATTTTAAAAAATTGAGGGTGCATATGACCCAACAGTTGCACTTTTGGGCATTTGTCCCAGAGAAACGTATGTCCACGTAAAAAAAATTGTACACGAATGTTCATAGCCATTTAGAATAGCCAAAACTGTTAACTACCCAAATGTTCTTCAACATGTGAATGGTTAAACAAACTATCATATATTCATGCTAGAGAATACTACTCAGCAAAAGAAAGAAAGAAAGAAAGAAAGAAAGAAAGAAAGAAAGAAAGAAAGAAAGAAAAGAAGGAAGAAAGGAAGGAATCAACTATTGATACACATTAAAAACCTAGATTAATCTCCACATAATCATGCTGAGTGAAAAAAAGCAATCCCCAAGTGTCACATGGTGTATGATCTCATTTATATAACATGGTTTAAATCAAATTATAGAGATGACATGGAAAACCGATTCATGGCAGGCTGCCAGAGGTTAAGAATTGGGGGGTTGGGGTGTAGAGGGTGAGCATGTCTTTAAAGGGTAGACTAAGAAAACTGTGGTGATGGTACAGTTAGTATCTTGATCTGGTGGTATTATGTGTAGCTATATATGTGATAATCATTGAAAGCTGGGGAGAGAAAAGGAGAGAGTGAGAAATAAATGCATGCATAGGGGGTGAAATCCAAATGAACTCTGGTTTGTACCAGTGCCATTCTTCTGGTATTGACACTGTTCTATACCTGGGGAAGATGCTCCCACTAGGGGAGGATGCTCAGGGCACCCAGGACCTCTCTGTACTATCCTTGCAACTTCATATATATCTATAATTATTTAAAAATAAAAATATAGCATATAAGAAATTGAAAGTAGCATGAAGACATGCTTAGAACAGAAAAATAATTTATTTACTGCTTGCAGACCCTTATTAAGGGAACTTCTAGTGGATATATATTTCAAGTGAAAGGAAAATTATCTCAGAGGGAAATAAGCAATTGTGAATAAAGGAATTGGTCTTCATGTAAATGAATTTCAACAAGAATTGCTTATTTCAAAGAGTAACAATAATACTATCTGATTTTTTTTTTTTTTTGAGCTGGAGTCACTCTGTAGCCCAGACTGGAGTGCAGTGGCCGCTCCCAGCCACCGCAGCCTCAACCTGCTGGGCTCTAGCGATCTTTCCACCTCAGCTTTCCAAGTAGCTGGAATTACAGGAGCGCACTACCATGCCCGGCTAATTTTTGACTTATTGCAGAGATGAGGTCTCGCCGAGTTGTCCAGATGGGTCCCGAACCCGCGGGCTCAGGGAATCCACACACCTCAGCCTCCCAAAGGCGTGGGATTATAGGCTGAGCCATCGAGCCCAGCTAATACTATCTAATTTTCAGTGGTATAATTACAAGGTTGAGATAAAGTTCTATAAAAACATGTTAAATGGAGAAATTTTATCCAAAATAAAAGATTTTAAGATCTATATCATACTATAAGAAATTAATTGATTTTAGACATTTTTAGCTCAATTACTTATGTTAACATTTAAGAGGTAAACACTGGAAGAAAACATGAACAAATCAAAAGAAGACAGGAAGAGGAGGGAAAGAAAGATTAAAGAGAACAACGTTGGTAGAAATAAATCTGAACATTCACAATCACAATGAATATAAATGGATAAATTCACTAGTTGAAGATTAGAGATCATCACATCTGATAATTGTAATAAATAAATAAGAAAATAAACTCCAGCTATGATCTCTCTATATAATCTCAACTGAAACAAAGACAGAAAGTTTGAAAGTAAAAGGAAAATAGTAACTAAAATAAAGCTGGTGGAACCATACTGATATCAGAAAATAGAGCTCTTTTAAGGCAAATCTTAAAACAATCAGTATTTAATGGAATACTGTGTAATCATTAAAATCATTGAACTAGAACAACTTATATCAATGTAGAAATCTCAAAAACTTAATGGTGTGAGAAAAAAACTAAATTGCATTAAAATAAATGAATTATGACATTTTAAATATGAAGTTTAAAAACAAATAATTTTTTCAACCTGCTACATTGTTGGTGACATATGACTTTCCTTATATAGTTTCATACTTGTAGAAACTACAAATCTGACTCATTCCTTCATCCAGTTCTCTGTCTAAAGTGGGGGTAAAAGTCTTTGAATAGCTCAAAGCTAGGCTAGCTGGACTAAATGAAAAGTAAAGTGAATCTCAGATTGTTAGGGTGATGAGGGTTTGACGCCAAGGCCTGAACAAAACCAGCCTGTATTCTAAGTGAATAGTATAGCTAGGAAACAAGGGTTCCCTAAGAGTGATTTCATTTGGTATTTCTGCCTAAAGAGAAGCAATCAGGGGAAAAAAAATAACTTTTGGGAAGAGACAGTGTCCAAGGAGTAAAGTCACAAGCAACAAACTCAGCAAACAGTGAAAACCACATGTGTTATGGTCAGAATGTTTGTGTCCCTTAAAATCCTGATGTTGAAACCTAATCACCAATGTGCTGGTATCAGGAAGTGGCACCTCTGGGGAATAATTAGTTTTAGATGAGGTCATGAGGACAGAGCCCCCATGAATAGGATTTGTGCCTCAGAGAGCTCCCTTGCCCCTTCTACCATGTAAGGAAACTGCCAGCAGATACCATCTATGAACCAGAAAGTGGGCTCTCACCAGACACTGAGCCTGCTGGTACCTTAATCTTGGACTTCCCAGTCTCCAGGACTTTAGAAAATAAACTCCTGTTGTTGACAAGCCACTCAGCCTATAGTGTTCTGTTTCAGCAGCACAAATACAGTAAGACATGTTTGAGTTTTCAGTTAACTATTTCACCAGCATTAGACCTTCATATCCAGCTCCACAGATAAAATCTCTATGTATAATGAAGTAGTCTATGAAAGAAAAAATAAATATGCGAAGTGTAGATTTAAAGATTTTTTTAAAGTGAGGGATATTAAACTCTGGCCATAACTGGTTCATGTTTTAGGTTACCTCTAAATGCTAAAATATCTTTCTTAGAGTTGTCATTTGTTTTTAAGCATACTTTAAAAAATTTTATTTTTATAGATTTAGGGGATATATGTGCAGATTTGTTACAAGGATATATAATGTAATGGTGAGGTTTGGGTTTCTAGTGTTTTCCATCCCCTAAATAGTGAATGTTATACCCAATAGGTTATTTTTCAACCCTCACCCTCCTGCCTTTTGGAATCCTCAGTGTCTACTACTTCTCTCTGTATACCCATGTGTTCCCACTGTTTAATTCCCATTTACAGATGAGAACATTCCGTATTGATTTTTTTTTCTTAGTTTTTTGTTTAGGATAATTGCCTCCAGCTCCATCCATGTTGCTGCAAAAGACATGATTTCATTCTTCTTATGGCTATGTAATATTCCATGCTGTATATGTACCATATTCTCTTTATCCAATCATCCACTGATAAACTCTTAGCTTGATTCCATGACTTTGCTATTGTGGTCTTGAGTATGGTGGCATTTCCCCAGCCTTTCTGGATCAATGCTTTTGTGTACAGCATAATCATTCACAAGTCATTGAAAAATACCTGAAGCAGTGATTACACAGAGTTTACAGTCTTGGCGTAACTGGTCAGTGAAAGCAAGACCGTAAATCCTTCTGATTGCTACAAAGGGAAACAGAATCTTTGTTCCCAGGTCCGAGAGAAATGACTCTTTTCAATGCAGCACTTGTGCCTGTCAGCCAGGAGCTTCTCACTGGATCCCAGTGTCATCAGAAGCAATCTTGCAGTGTAGGACGATGGCTGCATTTGATCAAGTGCGCAGGGAACATCAGACCAGCCAGGGTGATACCTTTGTTGTGGGTAATTCCAGCCCATTCCATATTTGAATATGGCAAACCCCATTCCCTAATTAGAAGGACAGATTAGAATGAATCAAGTAACTGTGATTAATAATAATGTTATCAGTGCTAGTAGAGCTTTATTTTCTTTGACTGTTACTGTGATACATTTAAGTGGAGGTTGCTCTGCAAGAGGTTTTGCCCCACCCCTTCTCTCTACCCATTCTCTCCTTTTAAAAGTGGCTATGGAACTGCAGTCCTATATGGGTGCCTGTTTGGAATGTAGTTTCTACAAGATATTCCCCTGATCACTGTCTTTTTCGGAATTATTAAGGAAGTGCTTTATTTAGATGATGGCCTGCTAGACACAGGAAACTCAGACTCAGCAAGTGCAAAACAATTTCATTCTTCCCTCCCTTCCCCAGTGGCAGGCTCCTCTTTGTGTGCTCTTGCTTTCAGTTAGGGCTTCTACCCCCTCCCCTGTCACCCCCTCACCTCAGCTCTTTGAATCAGGGCTTTGGTGGCCATCTTGCCCCTTCTAGCCACCCCACTCTTAATCATACTCCAAGAGCCAAAGAGCTCTTACACAGCCACTTCAGCTCCATCCTTCCTCCCCATTCCTACTCCATTTCCTCATCTCTCTTCTGAACTGTTAAAAAGCCTCTTCAGTATTTCTCCCTTCCAGTGTCTTCTTAAATTCTAATTCTATGTGACTAAGTGTGAACTCTCTCTAGGTAAAGTCTGGCTGTGCCACTTCCCTTATAAAAAGCCTTCAGTGGCTTCCATTGCCCACAGGATAAAAAAGCCTAAACTCCTCAGGTGGATATGAATAGTACACTATGTTCCGGTCCTGCCCATTTTTCCAGCCCCACTCCATACCTTTCCTTTTTTGACTTCATCCAAACCGAAATGGTCACAATGCTGCCAATGTAACAGGGTCTTGGTTCACATTAGACATTCTCCTTGAAAGCCCACTCACAGTTTTCTCTCTTCTGACCCTCTCTTGACTTTTAAGACATGCCTCAGGCCTCATGTCCTCCAGGAGTGCTTCTCTGACCACCTGGGCTGGTTAAGGGATTGCCTCTTCACCCCATAGCATGCAGCTGGGATATGCATGGGGCATGTGTGTGATTCTCCCTCAGCACCCGCCATGTTACACAGACATGATCTCTTAAAATGATTTTCCACAGTGCAAGGTGTTTTGCATCTTGCTCTACCCAGGGACTAGCATGATTAGGAAGCATAACAGGTTTTGAACAGACATATGCCCGGTACTCTTTTCAGGCCTTTTGGTGTATGTTTTCTTATTTGTTTAAAATGATAATTACCTGCTGATTGGGCTTTTCCATGCAATGTGTGGGAAAAACTAGCAGGAATCAGGCATTTCCCACCGAAGGCAAAATGGGTCCTTAGCTTCCTCCCCCGAACGCATGAAGATTTCCCCATGCCTCTCACATTTCAGTATCTCAAAGCAGGTTGAGGTGGAGAAGGGAAGAAAACAGTCGAAATGAAAATGGTTAAGTTAATTAATTGCAAGCTCGCTTGTAGGACCAGCACGTTTATTTAATCAGTTGCCTAGTAACCCTGCTTGTGTATGATGTGAATCTGATCAGCCTGCCGCAGCAGCAAATGATGGGCCATTTTTTCCCCACCAGCCACAAGCATTCCTAGCCTGCTTCCTTGCGCTTTGGGGTTTGGAAAATCCAAATTCCCCTCCTGCCCACTGGCAGGGAGGTTGTGAGGTGGAAACAAATTCTTATCCCCCCTCTTTTTTTTGTCCTCTTGGTCTCTCTCCACAGACTCCACAGCCAAGGGAAGAACGTCTTTGCATGAACATGACCTTTCAGCTGGTGAATCATATGACAAGAAAAATGACCCACATCCGTTTTCTTTGTGGAGTGGCCTACACTCCAGGCACCCGCTGGGAAGAGCTGCTCAGCTCTCAAAACTGCTATCATATATGCACCCACGTGGATAAACAAGTGATGTGTCCATAAAACACTGCAGGTTAGATCCTCTGCCCCTGGCAGACTAGAGAGGGCAAAATAAAGAAGGGGGCTTTGGGCTGTTGGCTTTGTGTTTTGTGAGCTTTTGTGGTGACCTTTAATACAGAGAGAGACAAGATGTTGAGTTTAATCACGTAAGACCAGCTCAAGACAAACCGTGCAGTGTTGCTTCCTGTCTGAAAAAAAAAAAAAACTCATTCACTAACAGGCAACTGAACGCTGAGCACTCCTTTGGTGCTAGATTTATTGGAGGATTTGATGACGAGAATTTGCTAGTAGTTTTTCACCTTCTTTATGCTGTTTCCTTAGCATGTCGTTTTGAACACCCCTCCCCCATCTTTACCCTCAACCATCCCTGTTCTTAAGCCAAATAAAAAGGAACCATCAATGAAATAAAGACCCATGTTTCTGCTTTGACACACCATGACCACATTTTTATACTATTATGAGGTGGGGTATTTTTTTCTCTATTCATCAGTCTCTGTGGATAAAAGACTCCATCTTCCATAAAGAATTCCCACCAGAAATCTTTATAAACCCTCCATCAGAGAGACACTCTGCCGTCGTGCTGTGCAAAAGCTAATCTAATTAAGACAGGATCTGCTAAATTTAATAGCCTGCTATGAATTTTTACAGACATCTGGTAGCTGGAAGTTGGAATAGCTCTCACATATAAAATTCACATCGTCCAGATGACCAATATCAGGGTCAAATATTTCCTTTCTTTGGGGAGCTCATATTGTTTTGATATGAATACTGTTTTTAAATCATCATGTCCTACAGGTAAATGCACTGGAAAGAAGGTTGATGATTGAAACTTCTAAATCTCAGCTTTCTACCCGCACAGTAAAGGCACTGATACGTCCATTGTGCAGTTTTATGGATAAATCTGAAAATGTTTACCCAGGGCTGGCTGCATGAGCGGCATGCACCATGTACAGTCACACCGAACCCCGTCAGCTAAGCAAGCACTTACTTCATGTGATGCTCTGCTCTTCTTTATTGAAATTCTTAATTTTTGAACAAGGACCTGCATTTTTAATTTCCCACTGGAGTCCACAAATTATGTAGATGGTCCTGTCTATATAAAATTCTTTTCATGATGCCTGTTACATATTAGGTGCAAAATAATTGTTGGAAGCTTCTCCCCATCCTATCCTTCAGTATAAAATTATGAAATCCAAGTTAGTAGGTTTTCTCTCACTTCTAAGGTACAATCTCTTGACACCAGTGGTGGTCCTATCTAAGAACCCTAACTGGGCAACCCTCTGGGGTCCCCTCCCACTGTGGGAGTTTTTTTGTCCTCTCAAAAAATCCTGCTTAAAAAAAAAAGAATCCCTACCACTTCCTCCTCCATCAAGACCCATATCTATTTGAGTAAAATGAACAATCACATGAATATTAAAAGTTTAAATTGTATGTATGTCTATATGTGTGTACGTGTGTGCAAAAATGGCCAACTATTTTTGTAAAAACTGATAACATTATCTCTGAGGCAGAGAACTAATATCAAGGGTTGGGCTCTGCAAAGGGACAGATTTTCCAATTCATTTTGTTCTTCTTGTTTTTGTTTTATTTTGTTGTTTTGTCCTATGTACGTTCTGCCCTTTAAAAAAAAGAAAAAGAAACGATTTTTTTTTAGATCTCAATAATTCTAACTCATACATTTCTGAATATACATTCACTCCTAACTTTTTAACTTGTCTCAAATTGTAAACCACAGTAAGGCATATCTTCCTCAAAATCCAACAAATTGTTTCAACTTCTAGAAGCATGAGTTCCATCCCAGACCCAAGATACTAACTGAGGTTAATAGAGATTTCCTCTACCATCACCCCTTATATTCCATAACTTACTCAGACGAGGAAAGGAGGAAAGTGGTGTCAGTGGAGATTCCACCCTACAGAATCTTCTGTCCCCTAGAAAGTATGTGCACTCACAGGCAACTTTCCTACCACTGGAAAATGAGAGGAAGTGAAGCAACCCATTAAAAACGTATGTTCTGACAATGTTTTGCTCTGGGGCTGCTAAGAAACATAGCATCATATAATAGCCTGTGAAGTGAGAAGTGGAATTCCTGTGAAATGAGATTTTTCTAAAGTATCTGATGAAGCAGTTCCACTCCTCTCCCAAACCCCCACCAAAGCACAGCGTGCATGACCTTGGGCAATGACAAACAATATAACACACCCCAATCAGCCTGGATAATTACCATGTTTAATAATTAAGCATGTGGTCTAAATTTGTGTTCAGCATTTCTGTTGAATTCTATGGGGCACCCAGGAGTGACTTGTGTACAAAGGTGAGGCTGACTAACCAATTCTCAAAATTCAAAAGAAAGAAATCTCCCACCTCTTTTTATTTAAAGAGTTCCAGTCCCCCACAACAGACCCAAGATATCTACTACTAATAAAAGGTAGAACAAAATCTCTCCAGTATTGTTCTAATCCACTCCTCTGGGGAAGTTGGGTATTTAACATGAACAAAAAATCAACAAACAAATAAGAAAACACATCCAAAAAATCTGGGAGTGGCTACTCACTTTGTTGTAGAAGGGTTTATAATTTCTGATTCTTCTTCAAAAAATGCTAGATAGGATATTTGACTCTTTTACTGCTCAGTCTCTTGTTGCTTCTCTGCTATGGTCTGTGAGGGACCACACAGTTCGCGAGCTCTAAAGAATAGCTGCAGGAGAGTTGAGAAGATTTTGTCCAAGAATGCACCAATGATAGTCAATAGGTGTTGGATAATGAAGATATTGGTCTCTCTTGCTTCTCCTACTTCCTCCCAGCTTAGTCCCAGCGCTTTTGCAATTCTGGTTTCCAAAAAATTCTTGTCCAGGGCATAAAGTATATCTGTTGTTGTACCTGGCATGCCCTGCAGTTAAACTGAGCTCCCTCAACATAATGATTTGTGTATCTGAGGTGATACCTGGCAGTATGGTACTATTTTGTGCTACACTTGGCTTGACATTTGCTTTTCCTTCCCGACAATGCCTGGATCATGAAAGGAGAATAGGTATTTGTTAAAGAAATAAATCAAGAGGGAGATTGATATCATTCCTTGATATCATTCCTCTTGTGCTAAGAGGTCCAAGGGTACTTTTAAACTCTAAATTCTACCTGTTTCAGCCTGTCCCTTATTAATGCCTATGAGAAAAGATTGTTAACATCTTTCTTAGCTTCTTCATAAAGAGATATATATTAATTGGTGTAAGCCATGGAGGAGGCCTAGTGTTAATGGTGAAGAACATGGACTCAAGAGCCAGATTATCTGGAGTAGTATCCCCACACACGTCCTACTTGCTATGGGACCTTGAACAAGTTACTAACCTTTCTGTGCTTCAGTTTCTTCATCTACAAAAGGACATAGTACAAGTTTTAGTATCATACAATTGTAACAAAGATAAAGTACTTAATATTTTAAAGTGCTTAGAATGATGCTAGAGCATAACAAGTGTCATATAAATGTTTACTAAATAAATAAAATGCTATTTCAGAGAAAGGGTAACACTAATTCATTGATGGTAAATAAATTTTAGCACAATAGTAAATTTATATTTATTGGCAGGAGATATATGAAACCATTTTAGGAAAGACTCCAAAGCCACATTTGGGTTCAGGTAAAGAGTAGAAACCTGGTGACTGATGGATGTCTGCCACGGACTCTGATGGGGGAAATGGAAAGACATATGTCCTGTTTCTGCTATCCTTGGTATGCATATGAGTTTTGCAACCTAACATGTTCCAAAGACCCAAGGAAATGAGTAACAAGACTAGAGAACTTGAATAAATATTTTTTGGGACTATTTGTGTGCCAGATTTCATTTAAAGTGCTAAAACACAAATGCTGAATAAGGTCACCACTGCTTTTGAGGTGTTTAGAGATTATTAGGAGACATGGACCTGCAAGTTCCAAGTAAAATACAGTGTGCAATGGTGGAGTATAAACATAGAGCTTTGAGAACACAAACTTTGAGAATACAGACAACTAATCTGGTACGGGAAAGAGACAGAAGAATCTGTGAGACAGTTTACTTCTCATATAAAAGATCTATTCCAATTACTCTCTTATTGTAAACAACTATAAAGATGAATAAAATATATGAAACAGAGTTTTCCGATATTGGACCACAATCAGCATTGGATTGTGATCTCAAAGAGAAGGAACACAAACAAGATGATTTTTGTAACTGTTCTAGTCTAATGCCTGGAGGCAGATATAGGTCAAAGCACAAAGAGGAGCAAGCCACAGCCTGGTGGTATTCGTCAGCAGAGGATATAGAGATTGGAGTGAAGAAAGGCCAAAGGAGCTAGAATTGTAGGACTAAGTATCAAAAAGAAGGGAGTGTCACAGAGAGAAAGCTAAGATCTGCCTAGGGCAAACTGAAGTGTATTGCTGAGTACTACCCTGCTCACAAATTGTAAAATATGTTCAAGGATTTTTTTAAAAAATGAACACAAGGAGGATAAAAACAGAAAATATGCACAAAGTACACAAATCAAAATTCTAGAGATAAAGAAAAATATGTGAACTAAAAATTACTCAGGATTGGTTTATAATACATCTTTAACTTAACAGAGTCTACTTTCAAATAATGTTATACCCCTTCACATATGGTTTAAGAATCTTCCAACAGCATACCTCTAATACTTTATCTGAGAGCATTATTATTATGTACTTACCTCCACATAGATGATAAATCCCATGATACATTGTTATTATTTACTTTTAACAATCACTTATATTTTAAATTAATTATCAAAATAAGAAAAGCCTTTTATATTTACACATTTATTTACTATTTGGGGCACTAATTATTGTTTATATTTACACACATCTTTATAATTTAGGGCACTGATTTTTTCTTTTTTTAGTAAGTCAATATAACCATTTAGCTTAATTTGCCCTATGCTTAAATAAGTTTTTAAAAAATATTTCCTTTAATGTTTTATTCAAGGAGCAATTATCTTGTATCTCCTTGGTTTTTAGGTCTTTATTTTTGCTGTCATTTTTTTTTTGTTCAAATCACCACCAATACATTTATTTGAGGGAGGGAGGGTCAAATCTTACCATGAACTCTTACACTGGGTAGAGCTAGAGACACTGGTCCGCCTAGTCTCTAGGTATGCACAATTGCACAGGCAACCAGATCCTGAATGTGTGGCACCACAATTAAACAGACAAGTGTTAGATGAGAGGACACATTCTGAGAAGTCACATGATTTCCCATTCATAGAAGGCGTTGCCCTCCTATCAGAAAAGTAGTGTTGAGAAAAGCGAAGGCAGAGCCCAGCACTAGCTTCCTAGCACAGGCTGAGGATCACGGCAGCCTTGATCACACCCTATTTACAAAGCAGAATGATGTTCCCAGGGGAGTGGGGCTGATGAGGGGAGGGGTCTGGGATCCCACCCCAGTAGCCTTTCCCCAGCCAGCCTGGACCTGCAGAAGCCATTTTCTGGCCCTCTGAAGGCAGAGTCAGCACATCTGGGAGGTGCAGACATTCTGGCCAATTCCTCACCCCGCCCCACCTTCCCCAGGTCTGACAGGTGACCCAGTCCACTGGGCGTGCCTCTACCCCCACCTGCCCCACATTTGGACAGACACATGGTGAATATGGAAATTGAAGCCAGCTGGGCTGGGGCACATCTAGTTGTCGTTGGGTTGGAGTCACCTTGCAGGCATCCTGAGACAACCAGGCTTTGCCCACAGTGGCCAGGTTGAGACAGTGTGTTTTTATGATAATTCAGGTTACTCCAGGACAAAACATGATCCTGATGACACCCGGAGGAAAAGCAGGCTGGAGCCTCAGAAGAGCTGGCCCTGTATACTCAGGTACTTCCAGCAGTGAATCCAGGATTTCAACACTGGGGAGTAAATGGGGAGCCCTGCCTGCTGCCTGCAGTTGTTCACAGTCATGAGGTCACCGACCAGCAGGAAGGGGTAGGTCAGCATGCTCACTGTGATCCCCATCACAAACTTGGTGTAGCTCCAGATGGCCAGGGCCTGGATAAACTGGGAACCTGGATTCTGGTCATTTCCCAGTCCCCCTGGGGTGTCACTCATGCTGTCATCCACCAGGTAGGCATTGATGAAGTGGGCCAGCAGGTTACAGCCCCACAAGATAACCACATCACCCAGGAGGTGAGGGATTAAGCCAACAAAGAATCCCAGCAGCCCATCCTCTTTAAATATCTTTCCAATGAAGCTCAGCACACTGCTGTACTTGCCCTCCCAGCACATAAACTGGACCATGCAGCGCATTGAGATGACATGCAGGGCGTGGGCCAACATACAGGATACATACTGTATCATCATCTCATAGGAGGTCTCTTTCACGACTTTCTTCAGAGAAGTCTTCATATCATTCTTGCTGGAAACCTGCTCAATCTCATCTGGAGGCAACACCTTCTTCATGCTGCCCTGGGTCCCAGTGGAGAGGGTGCTGGACATCAGTCAGAGGCTCAGGCCTTGGAACAGCCCTATCTTACCATCCACTTGCACAATGTACTTGGCATAGGTGAAGAAGCTTGGCAGGTAGAGGACCTTCCTCTCTAGCACATTGGTCCCAAGGGTGGGGGGCATCAGCTCATGACCCACCTGGATGAGCAGCTTCATGTAGTGTGGTGGGTGACTGAGTGCCATCACGCCTGCACCCAGTGTCACAAAAAGCACCTCAATGGTCGGGGCATTGTCCCCGGAGCTCAGGCCTCCAACCCGCCATCTATCCTGCAGGCCGAGGGCTGTGCCGCAGGCTGAGGGTGGTGCAGATGGACACGGTGTGCGGGTGGTGGATCGTGAACACGGGCCTTGACCCCAGCCGCTGTGCCGCCGCGAGCTCCAGCTCCAGCTCCAACTCCTGCCATCCTTGTGGCACCACTGTGAGCGTGAGCCCTTGCTGTCATCTTTAAGAGGTATTTTGACCAGGTATAAAATTCTAAGTTGACAGATTTGATCCCCAGCACTTTAAAGATGTCCTTCCATTGTCTAATGAAATGCATAGTCTCTCGTAAGGCATATGTTGTCTCACTTTTCTTTGTTTTTCTGTACAAAATGTATCTTTTACTTCTGACTGCTTTTCAAATTATCACTTCATCACGTTTTCAAAAAATTTAATTATGATGTATTCTGTTGTTATTTTTCTTATGTTTTGTATGCTTAGGATCCACCAAACTTCTTGTATCTGTAGATTTTTTTTGTTTTATAAGTTGAAATTTTTTTCAAAAATTTTCTCTACTCCCTACATCCCCACTCTCACATTTTCCAGGCTTTCTTGGTCTTTTTTCTCTGTGTGTTTACTTTTAATAGTTTCTGTTGCTATTCCTTTGAAGTCTTGGATCGTTTTTATCTTATGGTGTCTAATTTGTTCAGTAATTGATAGAACAATGAAAACAAATGAGAGTATAAAGTACTTGAATAAGACTTTAATTTTTGTTTTTAATTAAAATTTGTAAAACACATCATTCAATAGCAGAAAACACATTGTTTTAAAATGCAGATAAAACATTTCAAAGGTAGACCACATTCTGGACCAAAACACAAAACTCAGTAAAGTTTAAAAGATTAAAATCATACAAAGCATGTCATATGACCATATCAAAAGTAAAAACCAATAATACATATTTCTGAAAAATTCTTAAACATTAAAAAGCTTTTAACCTCCTTCAAAATAGAAAAATATTTCTAACTAAATGAAAATAAAAACACAACATATCAAAACCTGTGGCAGTAGGTGTTTATAGTGAAATTTATTGCATTCAATTTTCTGTTAGAAACTAGAAAAATCTCTAAATTCAATTATTTAATTTTATACATAAAGGAATTAGGAAAAGAAGGACAACTGAAAACCCAAAGAGAGAAGAAGAAAATAAATAAAAAAGGTAAGAATAAAAGGCAATAATATGGAAAACAAAAAACTGTATGGAAAAAATCAGTAACATAAGATGCTGGGGTGTTTTTTTTTTAAAGAAAAATCAATAAAACTGATAAATATTCAATGAACAATAAGATAAAAATGATCAATATAACTGCAAGAGAGAACAGTGTTCCAGTTTCTACATCCAAAAATAAGAGAATATCATAAACAATTTACATCAATACATTTGAAAACTTAGATGAAATGAACAAATTTCTGGAAGATACAAACAGCCAGAGCTCATTAAAAAGGAAACACATACATCAAATAGCTCTATATCTATTTATTATTTTGGCCTTCAAGATTTGATAAAAAAAATAAATAAATTTATGGTTAAAATCTTGCCACAAAGGAAATTCCATGTCCAGATAACTTCATGGATGAATTTTACCCAACATGTTATAAAGCAATAAAGAAATTTTACAGAAACTCTTCTGGAAGATAGAGGTAGGAACAGTTTCCAACCCATATTATAAGCCAGCACTGCCTTGATACCAGAATGAGATGAAGATATTACACAAAAAGTAAGCTCTAGGCCAAAATTTCAACAAACATAGTGGCAAAATTTCATAATACTTTCTAAAAAATGGAATTCATCAATAAATAAAAAATCAAAATAACATTGAGGTTTATCTGAGGAATCAAAAGTTTGATTAACATTAAAAATAAACTTTATTCACTATAATAATAGACTATCAAAATAATAAATACATGTTCATTTTAATAAATGCAGCAAAAAAATTTACACAATTCAATATCCATTTGTAATAAAACACTCAGTAAACTAGGAACAGAGGTGAACTTCCTCAATCTGAAAAAGAGCATTTATGAAAATCTTGTACCAAATGTCACACTTTTAAAAGGTTGAAAACTTTCCCCTTTAGTTTGGGAACAAGGTAAGACTGCTCTCACCACTTGTATTCAACATTGTACTGGAGGGCCTTGTCAGTGTAATAAAGCAAGAAAGAGAAAATAAAGACTTCAAATTGGAAACTAAGAAGTAAAACTATCTTTCCTTATAGACAGTATGATTGTATTTGTACAAGATCATAATGACGCTTTTAAAAAGAACCTACAAAGAAGCTAGGAGAACAAATAAATTAGTTTAGCAAGCTAATTTAAAATAAATATCAATGTAAAAATTTAATTCTCAATGTAAAAATGTAATCCTCAACACAGAATTGGAAAATGAAGTGAAGAAAAATCTACAGTAATGTCAAAATCATAAAATACTTAAGGATAAACTTACAAAGCATAAACAAAAACTTTTACCTACAAATTGCAAAGCATTGGTGTGAGAAGTTAAAAAAAAATCTAAACAAATTAAGAAATGTATCATGTTTATGAATCAGAAAACTCAACAATATTAAGATGTTAATTTTTCCCAAATTGATTTAAAGTCCAATACAATCTCAATCAAAATCCTAATAGGTTTTTTTTTGTTGAAACTGACAAGCTAATTCTAAAATGTATATAGGAATGCATAGAACCTAAACTAACCTCCAAAATTTTAAAAGTAAGAATAAAGTTGCAGGCCTTACACTACTTTATTGCATAGATTCTTTTAAGACAGTGTAGCTTTGGTATAATTTAGACATGTAGATCTGTATTAAAGAAGAGAAAGTTCAGTAATAAACCTACATATATATGGCTAATATATATGGCTAATTCTTTCTGGCAAGGGTGATGATCTAATTCAAAGAGAAAAGGATAATTTTCTTCAACAAATGATTCTGGAACGATTAGATACCGATATGATAGCCAGCCTACAAGGCATCCCCCAATAAGCACTGCTCCTTGATATTCAAGTCTTTTTGTAATACTCTCCCATTGAAATTAAGCTGGTTTATGTGACCAATAGAATATGGCAGAAGTGAGAGAATATGACTTCTAAGCAGAAGTGACCCCCATAGTATGGAAATCAGATCATTTTGCTCTACTGTTCAAAATATCTGAATTACTTACTCCCTGTCTCATGTAATAAATTCAAAGTCTTTGCTAGGCTTAATAATATCTTAGATGAACACCTCTCTGATTTTCTCATCCACTTTTGTCTCCCTTTCTGTGATGGTGCTTTAATTTCACTCTTCCTTGAAACTGCTTTGACCTTGAAATTAGCATGGTTACATATTTACCATTTTTACCATTGACTCTGGTCTCAGATTCTAATAAATCTCATTTTAATCATGAGTTCATACTAACTACTTGTCTAAAATAATCCAGCCCCCTACAACTCAAAACACTCTATTCCTTACTCTGCTTATCTTTGAAGCACTTATCACGGAGTGACATATGGTATATTTGCATATTTGCTTGTTTATTGCCTGATACCTCCCCTCTCCACTTGATACACTAGAATGTAAGATCCATGAAAGCAGTGGCTTTGTTCTATTCATATACATCCTGAATCCTGAATCCTGGAAAAACACTTGACATGTGGTACATGCTTATTAAACAAGTTGAATGAAAAAATCAACTGCTGTACTTTATCAGACTGGGAAAACAGGAACACGAGAAATTAAAATGAGGCCACGTTTTAAAATAGGAGAAATTCAAAAGGAAAAAATGTGGGCAAAAAAATAGGAGTTCATTACAAAAATCATACCAGCTCCAAAGTGTCCAAAAACTTACAGTCTAGATCTGCTAGTGAGAGGGAATTGACAAAATATTCCAGGGGTTAAGGCAAGATGGAAAGTCTAGACCCATCCAAGAAGCTCAGCTTGCAGGTATGAGGCTCTGTTGAGAAGAACTCCCCAAAACAAGAAATAAAATAAAATAGTCCAGGAACAGCTCTCCTGCTGGAATAATAATAACTCTGAAGTTGACTAATTTCTAGATTATTATGAGAAGTAGGTGAATCATGTGAAAGGGAAAGTAAACTTAAGTGAAATGAGAATTTGGGGACAGATTATGTTCTAATATTGACAAATATATTTTAAAAATAGAACCTTAAAATCCAGGATTCAAGAAGTCATCCTCAGGTCTGCTTTCTTTACCACCTTTCTTCCTGAAGCTCCAGCTATTTCTTCTGTGCTGATTTTTCTACCATTGTGAAGGTCAGAGGCACCACAGAGATACCTTAAGTTTAAGTGGAAGCAGCTGTATCCATTTTTCTCTCTTCCCTTTCACTAGGGAACCCTCTAGGCTTCCCCCTGGCACCTGAATACCCAAATGTAGAATACAACATCTTGCCTCTACCTGTCCCCACATTGATGCTAGGGCTGGCTTGTGAATGATTTCAGCCCAGTGGGATCCAAGTGGAATTGATCTGTTTAAATCCTTGGTCATTTTCTGGGGCACACTTGTCATGGACTATCTCCTTCCTGCTGTCTGGAGCACAGAAATGCCAACAGGCCAGCCTGGATGCCTAGATGTCTTTGTGGAAGAAAACCCTGTGACCTACCCCAGTCTGTTTAACAAGAGCAAAATGAACTTTCTCCTTAAGTCTCTTTATTACAGCTACATAGTTGGTGCCCTAAATACTTCAATGGCACAATGATCTGTAGGAAAAGGTATAGAATCTGGAGTCAGATAATTGCAAGTTCACAGCCCAGACCTACTATTCACCCGGCTTGTGTTCCCAAATCTTGTTTCCTTGAGGTATAAAAGTAATAATAAAACTTGCCTTGCAAAGAGTTACATGTTTACAACTTTAGAAGTGTGGAGTGTCTGATCCCTTGCCATTCCCTCAGGGAAGTGATATGCCTATTATTAATTGTATTGGCCATATGCTGATGCCTACCAGAAGTGACAGAACTTAGCAAGTCAGGAAAAAAAAAGGGACAAAGGAGAGAGGCAGCAAGGTCCTTGGGTCCACTTGCCCATGCCCCCCTTTCTTAGTTCTTGGGGAGTAGCACTCACCACCAAGCACGTCATGAGAGAAGGTAAAGACGTCCTCCTAGGCCAGGATGGGAGGTCTTCACAGCTTCCCTGGGCCTTCTCCAGCATTCTTCATCTTAAAGTAATTTTCCATCCCGATCATCACTTCACAGAAGCCTCAGTGACAATACATTGCATCTTGTTCTCAGTCATGTGTTTCCTTTAACTCAAAACGCTAAAAACTGAAGACAAGCAATACCTTCGTGATCCTCCAAATAGGATTTCTGTGGTTTAAAAACCTTCAATGAGGAAATGCCTGAAAATAACTTCTCAGCTGGAACAAGACCAATGCCATATAAGTCCTTCAAAAATTCCTGGGGACAGCTTCCCTCCCCCTCGTTCTAACTCTCCCTTAAAAAAAAAAAAAATCTGTGCTTCAGATTTGCAACTTTCACATCAACTGTGGGAATCTCAGACAAACATAGGCAAAAAAAATCTTCCCAGATATGATGTACTGTAATGTTTACCATTTTAAAAGAGTCACTTCTTACTCTGCTGCACAGTAAATAACCCATTTGTTTCACTCAAATCACTTCACATAATAAAGGACTTGTGTAAATTCAGCAGGAGTTCTGTCATCCCTAGGTGATGAGTTGGCATTGGAGGATTTATCTCTACCATCCACCAGTATGAAAAGCTGGTGCTGCGCTTTTTAACACGACAAAAACAGTGAGAAAGTTGCAGTTCTGGCTTGTGAATTCATCAAGAGCTGACTTCATGAAATCTTAATGAACAGATTCAAGCAGGGCTGAGAATAACTCATTCAGGCAAACAAAAATGCATTAATGCAACATTAGGCCCAAGAAATATAAACCTATAGAGCCTAAAACTTTAGTCATTGCAGGTGAAATAAATAGTATCTTTCTGTATATGCATATGTATGTATATATATATATATATATATATAGAGAGAGAGAGAGAGAGAGAGAGAGAGAGAGAGAGAGAGAGAGAGACAGAAAACAGAAAGACAAAGAGAGACAGAGACAGAAAGACAGAGAGACTGCACACACAAATGACCATAACTTGGGACACAATGATCTAACATTGCACAGTGAAACTTTCAGGGATGACAGGTTAATAACCTCAGGTCAAAAGATGCCCTTGGACTTGCTCCAAAAATGCTATCAGTAAGAGAGAGTTTGACCTAGCAGTATAGTAAGAATCCCTGAAAACAGAATTTACTCCAATATATGGTGGTATAGATACACAACAGGTTGGAGTTACCCAATTTGTGATTTTTTTTTTTTCCTGGCCAAAGATGCTTTTCCTATGCTAATAGACCTGACTCGCATCCACCTTTCTCTGCCAGGGTCTCTGAGGTGTGCTCTGTAGACACAATGGTCTTCAAGGCCTTCAGGAGCCCACCCTTTATCTGGAACTCGCAGCCAGGACAGGTTGAAGTCTGAGTGAGGTTGTGAGGTTTCCAGCAAAAACAGGGGTTAGAGTGGGGAGGGTGAAGCCTTGTAAGGAGGCCATTTATCCCAAGAGCCAAAAACAGAGTAAAATTATGAAAGATTCTGAGGTTCAGCAAATATTTATGGAACGCTTTCTCATATGCCAGATGGTCACTTCCTTACCTCAACACGGTGGAGAGAAGTTTTGCCATCCTAGTCTTTTTCCAGAATGCGGGAGCCAAGACTTGGCAAGGTGAGTTGCTTGCCTGGGCCCAGCTAGTGAGCTGTGGAGCCAGGACATGAACTTTCTCCTGCCTGATCGTCTGCTTTTTCACTCAACCATGTTGCATCATGTGATTCTCCTCCAATTCTGCTGTCCGCGGGAAAGTTCCCACCCATGCCAAGAACACGTGGCTCCTGCCTTCAGGATCACCTGCAAAGTAGCAGAGGCCTAGAGCTGAGAGGGAAATGCAAAGGCGTTGTCCCCAGGGAGTTCATTAGAATTGCAAGGAGGATTGGGCTAGGGCAGGTTTTGTTCACGCATCTATATGCACCAGGCTGCCACAGTTCCTTTCTCTAAGCTGCTCCCATACCCGGTGGAAATCAGTCCAAGCAGCGAGCAGGCACAAGCAGCTTTTTGAATAAAATCGCCTCACACCCAGCACATCTCAAAACGATGGAAAATAGACACACAGCCATAGAGATAACAATTGGACTATTTAAGCTAATGGTTGCTTTAGCTCCCTATAAACATTTGATTATTAATCTGTAAATGGTTAATATGAAACCCTTTATAATGTTTCATTTAGAAGGACTTGGTAAAAATCACCCCCTTGTTAGGTATATAACTGGGAGAATTGTAATACAAATATAAGTGATCATATTTTGGTCACATGTGGTTAATTTTTCTTAGATAAAACACCGAGGAACCCAATATGGAAATGTCAAAATTGCCTCGGAGTGAAAAACTCAATTTGAATATTTATGTACATGCTCCAAGTTGAGGCAATCCAGCAAACTGTTTAATAAAGACAAAAGGATTCAGCTGTTTGTGCATTTTAATTTGCAAAACAAAGAACATCACATAAATGTGATTTAGTTATATTATTACACACTTTAATTTATTATTCATGCATCTTATTTTCTATAACCAAAACAATAAGACATGTGTTGCAAAATATCAGCACTGGCACAATTCAAACCACTTACAGGAAAACTTTGGTTAACCAGTGCATAGTCAAGCTGGGAGTCCAAATGTAACAAGGGCATGTGTAGGGATACAGACGTGTGTGTGTAAAAGAAAGAAAGGGAAGATATTTTTATCAGTATAAGATAAAAATAAGACAAAATAGGCCAGAATGTAGAGAATCTTTAGTTCTCTTGGCATTGTATAACCACCAGCTATTTTCTTGTTTAATGTGCTTGTTTACCTTTTCTACCCCCAACTAGAATGTGCATTCTGGAAACTGATACCTTGCCCCTCTCTATTGTTTTCCATTGCCTATGGAAGTGTCTACCTCCTCTCAGGCTCTCCATTACCCAGTTGCATGAAAGAATGAACGAGCTACCTCACCAGCTCAGTGCATTCCATAGACTTAGGCCCTGCACGACCAGGAATAAATGACACCATCATGATCCCAGGGCCCAACTGGCCCACAGACACATTTGTGCTGTTGGTTCTTAGTTGTCGCAAAATAGATATAACGCCAAATTTACCACCTTAACCATTTTTAAGTCAGGAGGCATGAAGTACATTCACAATTGTTTTGCAACCATCACTACCATCCATCTCTAGAACACTTTTCATTTTGCAAAACAGAAACCCTATGCACGTTAAAGGTCACTTTCCACCCCCTCTCCCCTCGGCCCTCGGCAGCCACCATTCTACTTTCTGTCTCTATTACTTTTACTACTTTAAGTATCTCATAAGAGTGAAATCATACACATTGCTGTCCTTTTGTGACTGGCTTATTTCACGTAGTGTGATGTCCTTACAGGTCATTTGTATTATAGCAGGAATCAGGATCTTCTTCCTTTATAAGGCAGAATAATATTCCATTGAATGTGTAGGCCAATTTGATTTATCCCTTCATCCATCAATGGACAATTGGGTCATGTTTGGCTTTGATGACATGTCCTCTCTGGGATTTTAAAATTTGTTTTATGATGTTTAATTCACTTTGAATGTCCTTAGATAGGTCATGTCTTCGCTAGTTCTGCATCCTTACCCCCTCTCCCAAGGCTTCACCCAGCCTTCCTACGTGCTCCTTCTATCCATTTCTTCCCATGAAGCTTAAATTAAGCAGATTAAATTCTACTTGCTAAGGCAGAAAAAGGAATAATCTATATTAGAAATCAATAATTAGACCAGGTGCAGTGACTCATTTCTGTTCTTCCAACAACACTTTGGTAGGCCTAGGCAGAAGGATCACTTGAAGCCAGGAGTTTGAGACCAGCCTGCGCAACGTAGCAAGATGCTGTCTAAAATTAACACACACACACACACACACACACACACACACACACACACACACACACACACATTTTTTTTAGCTGGACCTGTTGGTGTGTGTCTGTACTTTCAGCTACTTGAGAGGCTGAGGCAGGAGGATCACTTGAGCCCAGGATTTCAAGGTTGTAGTGAGCTATGCTTGCCCCACTGCACTCCAGCCTGGGTGACAGAGCGAGACCCTATCTCTACTTTTTTACTTTTTAAAATGTATTTTATTTTATTTTAAAGTTGTGGGGTACAAGCAAGGATTTGCTACATAAATAAGTTGCATGCAGGTGAAGTTTGGACTTCTAGCTGGCCCTCTCTCTCCCTGATAGTGGATCAGGTAACCAGTGTGTCACCACATGTCCACCTCCCTCCTGGCTCCCTCCTTATCTCTAAAAATATCATAAATTTTAAAAAAGAAATCAATTATTAAACCAGAGAAGACCTTTCTGCGTAACCTCTCGTTAATTTTAGTAAACCTTTAAGAAAAACATCTATTCCTTGAACATTTCAGGCATTTGAGGTTTTAGTAGGTAGAACTGAGGAGCATGTGCCCCTCTGACTAAATCCTACATTATTTTATACAATTCCAGAATGATCAAACTGGCATGTTTCGTGCACCTAGAATACTCTAACATGAATTAGGCAGTTTACCTGAACTCCTTTTCATTCATTAATTTATTTATTCAGTACATTTTTATTGAGTGCCTATAACATGTAAGGCTTTATTCTAGCTTTGCAGATTATAAACATTAGCATAACTCATACAGCTTTGGCCCTTGTGATGTTCACTATCTCTAGAGGTGCCGATATTGAGCAGATAGCACTCAAAGTCATGTAAAATTTCAACATGAATTCAAAATAGTGAAAGAAATATGATGCTATCCAGATGAAATGATAGGAGATTATGACATAGTCCCATATGTGGGTGTGTTGTGTGTGTGGGGAGGGTGGTGGTGAACAGGAGAGTGAGTATTTCTCCGTCAGCCTGAGAATAAGAATGGAGTGGCTACAGGGAAAATAATGATATAGGTACCCTCATTTCCTTCTCTTCCCGTTCATTTATTCTGTCCATCAATCAGTCCGCCAAGCAATTTCACTGCATACTATATGTCTGGCACAGTGTTAGGCACTGGGGATAAAATGACCAAGACACACATGGTCCTTACCTGTAGGAACATATACCTATTGCGAAAACACAATGAAATACAAGTAATGAAACAAAAACAAAAAGATGGCGAATGCTGTAGGTTCTATGAAAGAGACTGACCAAGACTGAAACAGAGAATGACATGGTGGTGGGACCACTTTACATGAGGTGGCCAGGTAAGTCTTCTTTGAGAAAAGAACATTTTCTCATCTTAAAAGGTGAAAAAGAATTAGTTGCATCATGAAATGGAGGGAAAAGCACTGTGACCAAAAGGAACAGCATAAGCAAGCCAAGAATGAATTTGGAAAACTACTGACTAAAGAACAATGTGATTGTAAGATGACGCTTGGAACTGGGCAGCTGTCTTCTAGGAACGCGCGCATGTGTGTGTATGTACATAATGAAATAAGTGACAAGATCTAATCTGTGTTTTAGGAAGACTGCCTTGCTGCTGTGTGGAGCATGAATTGGTGATGCCGTGAGGTGTAGCCCAAGTGAGATATGCCATGTCCTGGACTCTACATTGCTCGTTGTCTTTGGATGGCCCCTCCCACTAGAATGTAAGCTCCACAAAGGGGGTGCATCTGCCCATTTTTGTTGGGCCACACGCTCAGGGCCCGTCCGTGCCTGGAATACAGAGTTGTTACTCAACAAATATTTACTGTCATGGTTAAGTTAGATGAACAGACCTTTGAATAGTGCTCAGGATATGTTTGCTTTAACACATCAAGATCCTCGCCAGGGTAAACTTACTGAAACAGTATCTGTAGTGGGGTTTCTTATCATTTTCAGTTGGCCTGAGAATTCTCAGTGAACATGCCAGCAGTCTCGCTCCATTTTCAAGAGAAGATTTAATATCTGGAAGCGGCAGTAAGATTGCAGATCACTAAGGCTTCATTACCTTTACAAAACAGACTACAGGGCATTTACTTGTGTGCTCTGAAATATTATCATAAAACTAAACCGCACTTGTCAAAACAAACAAGCAAAGTAAATTCCATGAGGCATTATAGTCTCAATAGCAATTGGATTATTTTTACAAGCTAATTCATAAGACCAGATAATTCATAATGGTGCACCCGTTCATAAATGTGAATGTGTGAGACCCTATAGCATTAATACATCAATGCAAATGTGTAAATAACTATACTGATCCCTCAATAAAAGTGTTTTATTCTCATCACTGTCGGGTAAATATACCACCTGAATAATTTAGTTCTTCTTTTCCTTCTTGAAATAATATTTCTAAAGGTAAAAATTTAGATTCAGAAAATTTTCACAAACTAAGTTTGATGAAAGTCTGCCAAACTTCAGAAGAGAAATAGGATTGATAACTAGTAATCATAACAGTAATAATAAGAAGGTATTTGGTATGGAAATCTCACTACTTCATATCCTTCAGCCAATTAGTCACCCAGACATTTCCAATTATTCACCTGTGTTGGCATTGTACAAATAAAACACCTGAATGACTGACTTCCCTTTTCCTTTTCTCATTCAGATGTTTTTATTCAAAGTTATTGCAACTTTTAGAGGAGAGGCAGTGCTTTTAAAGGGTACTTAGGCACAACATGCTTTGATTTGATTTATCGTCATAGTAAAGAATGTCTATTAGTCATTTAACTAATCTCTTTTCACAGCTCTGAGTTCCCTGCTGTGTATATGACATAAGATAGGTAAATTTCACAGATATTCACATAAAATAATACTTAATATACATATGATCATTTCCATTTCAAATACCCTTTCAAATTTCAAATTGAGTAAATATAGAAAGCCAAATTTGTTTGAGATCCATCAGGACTCTCCTAGAAAATGATACTTTATACATCTGTTATGTGGAAAAGTAAACTCATTGTAAAACATAAACACATATATCCTGATTGTTATTAAGGACCCACTGGATCATAGTTCCAGTTTTAGTTGATCAGAAGTCCTTGGAATTAGAAGAGCTTTTATAGTTAAAGCTTCCAGTTATAACTAATAGCAATTTGGTTTCCAAGATTTAATCATAACTATGGGTTCACATCCAGTAGGTGTAATGAACCTTATTTCTCAATCCTTGTGCAACATTTGCTTCATTGGGAATGTAAATTGGTATTTTCAACGGAAATGATCATATGCTTATTAAGGGCTGTTTCAAACAAGTATCTAGTAGGAAATGTTTGATTGTCTAAAATATAGTTTAATGTGTCCTGAGGGGTATGGGGTGGGGGTGAGTAGTACTTGAAAAGGTGAGAGATTATTCCATTGAATTGTGAAAAGAAGAAACAAGAAGATTTTGAATAAATAAAATGGCAAAGAAATGAATAATGTCTGTAAGCGTTCTTGAAGCATTCTTGTAAGACTCTATAATATAATGTGAATGTGAATTTGTTCTTGAAAATACCTTGACTTGAAAGCTTTTGAAATTCTTTGATGAAAATTGCCATATGAGTACAAAGCATTAACATTATTAGTAATTATTACTATAAGACATTAGTTGAAAATAGCAACCCAGGAATTTGCAGTAAGTTTCACAAATATAAATATTACATACCTTGCTAACACTGGCAGAAGAAATGAACATAAACATTGATTATTATTTTTACTCTTTCTGCACTTGGAAAACAAACATTACAACCAGATGAGTAAAAGTATCAAATGTGTCATGTGACATTCAATAGCCTAGAAATAAAATTCTTAAAAGAATGGTTTCTTTTCTTACTGTAATTTCATTGAACCCATCTCATTTATTTAACATTTGTGTTTGGAGTACTGCTTACTTTCCACATACTGTTCTAGGATCTGCTGACCAACAGAGCACCGGAAAGAGGTCCTACTTCCAAGAAGCTTAGAGCTCAGTGGAATATTGACATGAGTTTAACTGGTTTGTTTTATTTTTATCAGTTGTAGCAGTAGTATTGTTATTAATATTTAGTTGAGTCTCAAGTTGGTATTAGTAAAAAATATGAAACATTTAATTTTTGTGCTTCTTAAAATGTAGCCAAAGAAATGTTTAGGGTCCTCTAACATGGCCAGGCAGGTTGGGGGAGTGGTTTTCTATTTTCTTTTCAAGTGCAATGCACCAGTCTGTTTCAAAGGTTCTCTTACCTCTACCTCTACCAGTCTATACTCTGGACCAAAATACGCCTTCAGCACATTTCTTAGGTGTGTCCCCAAGTCCCAGGAGAAGTAAACACAGTAACAATCAATTAAGATATAGTACTTAAGGGCCAGGACAGACAGCACACACATGAGCAGAAATCCACAGGGAGGTTCCTAACCCCACTCCAGGGACTTGGGGGAGACAGGTCTGAAGTGACTCACAGAATCTTGTCTCCACAGTGAAAACTAGTACTTAATATTTCTCATGTCTATCGTGTGTATTGTTCAAATCAGGGGAATCTCCCTCTAATCTGAATAGTTATCCTAGGCCTCTCTCAATTTTTAATTCCAACTTTTGTCTTGTTGGAGGTTTGAAGGAGTGAAGAATAATTCAAGAGAGGATAATTTATCTTAATTCTGCCAGGGAAGTCAAATATCCTGTGAATAGAAGAAGAACTTTGGTTTTGGAGTTTTCTGAATGCAATATGGGACTAGCTGGTGGGGAAAATGTTGCTGTGTGAGAAAAAAAAAATAACTAAAGTGAGGCAAATGACATAACGTATAAACCAGGGTGTAGACTGGGAACCTCAAGTGACTCCTCTGACTCCACTAATTAGACAACAGTGTGGAAGCTCTGCACTAAAATGAGTTGTGAACAAGTTGGAACATGGCCAGTGCTGGTATCCTAAAGTCTAGAGGAACTAGGGGGATATTGATGCGGTTGGAAGAAAGCTGAGACAGTTTTCAGTCGGTGTTCCAGCATCATAAACAGGATCATAGGCAGGGACGCCAGACAAGTTGAAAGGGTCAGACATCAGCAGGGGGATTTGGGTTATGTTGGTTCCAGAAATCATCACTTATTCGCATGTGTGGGGCAGGGGGACCATCAACCAGATAGAGGTGATTTGATGACTGCCTGCACAGAAAAGGTCAAGACCCCTGAAACCAGACAGGGCTGCCCAGCCCTCTCGGGAGCCACTTACCCACAGGTCACAGTCCCTCAAGACAAGAACAGTATTCTTACTCCCTTGCTGTCCCCACCTCGCTGCAACCCTTTTCCCAATACCCAAGTCAATAACAATGTCCTGGAACCCAGAAGAGAAGAAACATGGGTTTTCAGCAAATGATGGGCCCAAGGCGGGTGTTATGAAGTTTCCTTTATTTTTCTTTAAAAATAGTTTAAAGGTTCAGGGTCTTTTCTTTTCTTTCTTTCTTTCTTTCTTTTGTTTTTGGTTTTTGTATTTACAAAAATGTAATCATAAATAATTCAAAAGACAGGCAGAAATGCATAAAATATAGAACTGCTCTCCGATACGGTAGTCACTAGCTACATGTGGCTTATGAGCACACAAAATGTGGTATCTCCAAATTGTGAAAGGCAGCAAATCTGAAATACACCTGGATTTCAAAATCTCTGCATGAAAAAATGATTGAAAAATATGACGAGTAATTTTTTCATGCTGATTATATGTTGAAATAATATTTTATACAAACTAGATTAAATATACAATTAAAATTAATGCCTTTGTTTTCTTTTTTAAATGTAGCTACTATAAAATTTAAAATTAAATATGTGGTTCACATTTGTGACTCTCATTATACTTCTGTTAACAATGCTAAAACAAGATAAAATGAATGTTCCTCTATACGCTGAGCATTCCTATACCCAGGAAAAGTTCTCATAACATTCTGTGTTTTCTTGGAGATCTTCTTTGATACATACACAGTTAAAAATAAAATAGAGGCATTTATATGTATTTTTCTGAAACTGGCTTTGTTTTTTACCTAGCAGTATGTGTAGGAGATGGTTCAGTGCAGTCACACCTCCCCCCATTCTTTGTTACTGCTACATGGATGCTGAGCTAATGTCCCTAAAAGTCATTGAACATTCCCTTCTTTATGGAATTTAAACTTTTTCACTTATTTTTCTTTGTAATACTATCACTGGAATTTATTAAATATTATTGGAATTTCTGGGTTAAAGGAAGTGAGAATTTTTAATTTTAATAGAGACTACCACGTTGTTCTTCAAAAAAAATTCATCAAATTATATTACCACCTAGTCTGAAAAGATTCATTTTTCCACACATTTGCCAGATTTTTAAAATTTTATCCAATTTGATGGATGAAATACCTATGTATTATGTAAATTTGGTTTTTCCTGATAACTACTAAGGTGGAGTATTTTTTCACCTGGCTATAACTAGTACAACCACTAAGTAGAAAACAACAGTATCCATGCTCCAAACTTTCTCTTTAAAACCCAATCTGAGACCCACAATTTTTGCATTTTCTTTTGTGTCCTCACTTTTCTGAAGTCTCAGAAAACGCCTTTGTGTTTTCCATGACTAATAGAAAGTCAAATCCTTCCATCTCTTTCAGTCATGGGAACAATTTTGCTTCACAAACTAAAATGTCCAGTGCAGGCTCCTAAGCACATGTGTAATCCTTTACTTTATTCATCGTGGAGTTTGTCTTGTCCTCAAGCTCATCCTCTCCAGCCTCAAACTTTCTCCTTTCCTTTCCTCCCCAACCCTCATGGAGGAGCTGGTATTTTCCTTCACATGCCCTACCTTTTATATTCACTTTAGATTATTAATTTCTTGAGTTTTTATCTTGATGTTGGTAGAAACTCCTTACATATTCTGTATGAAAAATTCTTTGTCTGATATATACACCGCAACTATTTTCTTCCAGCCTGTCACTTCTTTTTTTTTAAACTTTATCATATCTTTTACTAAATATAGCTTCTGAATGTTGATTTATCAAGCTGTTCTTTTAACTTCTGCAGTTTGTGTGCTTAGCAAAGCTTTCTATACTTCAAGATTACAAAAATAGACTCCTATTTTTATTTTTGAGAAACCATTATTGAGATAAAATTCACAGGCATTACAATTCTCCCATTAGAGTGTACAATTCAATGATTTTTAATATATTCACAGAGTTATATAATCATTGACACCATCGATTTTAGACTATTTTTATCACCTTATAAAAGAAACCCCATAGCCCTTAGTGATCACCCCAGAATCCTCCCATTTCTAACAGTCCTGGAAACCACTAATCTCCTTTATGTCTCTATGGACTTGCCTAATTCAGACGTTCTATAAAAACAGAGTTATACAATGCGCAGTCTTTTGTAACCAGCTTCTTTCCCTTCGCTTAATGTTTTCAAGGTTTATCTATGTTGTAGCATTTGTCAGCCCTTTATTCCATTGTATGATTGAATAATATTCCATTGTATGGCTTAGTTATGCATTCATCAGTTGATGGATACTTGGACCTTATCTATATTTAGGCTGTTGTGAATGATGCTACTACAAACATTCATGTACAAGTTTTTGCACAGATATATGCTTTTAATTTTCTTGGTTTTATATCTAGAAATTGTTGGGTCAAATGGTAACTGGATGTGCAACTTTTGGAGAAATTTTTAGGCTATTTTCCAAAATAGCTGCCCCAAAAGTGTATGAAGGTTCTGATTTCTCTATATCCTGGCTAACTTTTGTTATTATTTGACTTTTTAATTCTAGTCACTCTAATGGGTGGGATCTCATAGTTTCGATTTTCATTTTGGTAATACTAATGATGCCAAGCATTTTAATATGCCTATTGGTCATTTGTATATTTTCTTTGGAGAAATGTCTATATGAATTCTTTGCTCATTTTGTAGTTGAGTTGTCTTTATTATTGAGTTATAAGAGTTTTTAATGTACTCTAAACACGTCTCTTATCAGGTATATAATTTGTAAATATTTTCTTCCATTTATTGGGTCATCTTTTCACTTTCTGGATAGTATCCCTGGATATACAAAAGTTTTTAATTTTGATAAAGCCCATTATATCTAAGTATATATGTTTTCTTTAGTTGTTTTGGTTCTGGTGTCTCATCTAAGAAACCATATCAAATTTTCGAGGTCACAAAGATTTACTCCTATGTTTTTCTCTACGAGTTTTGTAATTTTAGCTCTTATATTTAGATTTTTTTAAAAAAGAAATCCATTTTGAGTTAAATTTTATATGTGCTGTAAGATGGGGAGTCAAATTCATTTTTTGCAACCAGATATCCAGTTGTCCTGGCATGATTTTTTTTTAGTTGTTCGTTCTTCACAGAATTGTTTCAGCACCCTTTCACAAATCATGAGAAGACCACTATATTTTTATTCTCAAGCTTTTTGAGATTTGTCTTTGTTTTTATTCCAATTTATTTTGAAGTATGATGTGAAGTAGAGGTCTTCTTTATGATTTTCTGAATTGATGGCTAATTGTGACAATATCATGTTTGAATAATAGATTACCTTTCTATACTAGCTTGAAATTTGACTTTATCACCTACAATATTTTACATAGTTCTGTTTAAGAACTTCTATTAGGAAAGCTTTGGTCTAGGTGTTTGTCTTTGTAACAGTATCCTAGCACTTAGACATTTTGATCTAAAACTTGGTTCTTATTTCATTGATAACATTTTCTTCTTCTGAGTAATTTCTTTCTCCCATCATCTTTCCTCATTTCTTCTGGAAGCTATATCTGGAAGATATAGATAATGAGAACTTCTAGATCCATTGAGGGTAACTCAACTTTTGCCTCATTCTTTCTAACTCTTTGTGCTTTTCCATTATTTTCTGGAAAAATTTTCCAAGGAAATCTTTACACTAATTTATTCTTTATTTGTTATTTTTTCTATTTCCAAATGCTCATCCTTTTTTTCCCCTTTTTAAAAAATACGTGAGTGAAATTCAATTTCTTTGTACATCTTTCTGAGGATGGAAATTTATTGTAAAAGTCATGAACATGACTCTGTAGTAGGCTTGGTCTCCATGCATATATATATATATTCATTCTTAACACAATGTGCACCCAAGCCAATTGCCAGCACCTGTATTTCTTTGCCTGAGGGCTTTCTCTTGCCTCTGACGCCCACATTGCTGCCAAAATCATGGGCCAGAAGTAATGAGGAATTAATATTGTCCCCAGGGAGCAACCCTCAACCAGTGACTGATGGGAGTGGGTGTATAATTACCCTAAGCTCCCTCACCCTCAGGTGGGAAGACTCTGACTCATGTGTTCTTCACTGATTCCCAGAGTTTTCCCAATGGAACTGAGTCCTAGTTGCCCACAGTGGTTGCTAGCTTGACATCATGCCCTTATTGGCTGCTTTCTCTTCCCTGTTCCACTTCCTCACTCCCCTCCTGCTGTTTTCTTCACCTTCCAAGTGAATTGCTTGCACTTTAATTCTTATTTCAGGGTCCATTTCTGGGTCTTCCAAATTAAGACACCATTCTTCTATTAACTCAGTTTCTATGGGATTCTATATTTTGTGTTTAATTCCTCTACTTTATTTTTAGTGGTTGGCAGTTTTTACTTATTTGCTTATCTTTGTATTTGACAATCCCTTCAACTTTGTCTATTTAGGCTGGGAAGTTCACCTTGGAAGAAAAGAGTCATTACACAATTAAGCATTTCCTTCCCGACCTCATTTTCTCTTATGTACTCACCCCCAGGTCTCTAGCCTCAGTTTCTGACACCTTCCCTGTTGGCCGGGTAGGCAGAAGCAGGGACAGAAAGTACACGTTAGAAATAAAAGAAGTTTTATTTTATCATCACTGATGTAATCTGACATTGGTGCTCTCTGAATGTCGTATATTCCCAGTTTTTGACACATGAGGAATTTGGGGGACTTTTTCTGAGAATTTCTACTGCAAACCTCTAGCTATAATTCCTTTGATGAACAGTAATAACTGAAGACTCGAACCCCTGACCTGGGGCACTCATGAATAGGCTTACTTAGTTAGGGGTCATTAGTGACTAGGGTGCCTTCCTTGGCAAAGTCCCTTTTAAGCTCCAGGCTAGCTAGCAGGTATAATTGACCCATATGTAAGAGAATTTACAAAACAACCAAGTAAATAAACAAACACAAACTAAACCAAAACAAAACCCTTAACTCACCTTTGGTGGAGCATGGCTTGCTCCCAATATAACCTCCTCTCCTCACTCCCACCAGAGCTAAAATCTTTCCAGTTCTCAGACACAATTCAAGCACCAGGCCCCCTTTGTTCCCACCACATTCAAGGGAAATATGTCAGACTACTGAAACGGTCTTCTTAGTTGACTTGAAATAAGGAGGCCACCCTTCTCATGCTTTACTTCCTATCTCAACCTTTTTATAACCTTGAGGGATTTTTTTGTTTTTATTTTTTATTTTCTGGTAGGGCTTTGGGGATTTTATTTAAGAAATATTTTTCTACCTCAATGTCATAAAAATATTCTTGTCTATTCATTTCTAAAAGTTTTGTTTTTGAGATTTAAGACTTTAATAAACCAATGAATTCTTCATTCCCTTAAAATCACAATGCCCTGAAATTCCCCAGGTATTCAAATGCTGTCTTTTTTTTTTTAAATTTTTTATTCTGGGCTTCAAGAAAGGAATGGACTCCAGAATGAATAACTTCAGCTAAAGCAAGGCAGTCATTTCAAATTAGATTCTTCTTTAAAGCGAAATTATTTTTTTGGGAACTAGAGCTTGCTAAGAGAGAAATGGTTTCTAGATCCCGAAATTTCCCTTTGGCATACCAAGAGGATGCCTAACCTACTTGGATGGTAGAGCTTGACCCCAGGAAGTTTCTACCCACCTTAAAAAGGTAAAGAGCTTTCCTCATCTTAGATGTAGAAAAGGGAGAAAAGAGGTAGAGCTGGTGAAGAGGCCCAGGACCAGCATCTAGTTTCTCTGACTGGAGGAGCCAAGCATGGGGTGGAAGTGGGAGAATCCCAGGGTCATGGCTACTCTACCACTTCCTCTAGCACAGACTGGGACAACACTATGTGTTCTTAGATAAGCACCATAGCCAACATGACACCAACCACGCAGTAGATCAACTGCACTGCAGGAAAAATCTCATCATAGAAAATACTGGAGATAGTGATCCTCATGTCTCTCCAGTTTACAAATAAAATGGGAGGAATCTGATTCTTCAGGCCAAAGACACTTGCCCTGTTTTGCTGCAGATGCATAAGACAGGCCTGGAGAATCCCAGTTTCCCAAAGACTTGGGGTACAAAGCAAAGATCCTGGTGCATCTGTAGGATGAAGCTGCCAGAATGAAGCTACAGATGGGCACATTCTAAGACATTTCTGTTTCTCTAAGAAGCGTTCCTTGTTTGAAATACTTGTTCTAGATGTAATGTTTCTGTCTAATACTCTCATCATCATTCTTTCTGTATTTCAAAATTTAGTGATATCCCGGAGAGTTCTTAGCAGGAGAAGAGGAAAACTGCAGAGCTGAGGTACAGCAGGCCTGCCAAGACAAAGTCTGAAAATGGTGAGGGATCCTTGTTACAGGTGCCACAGAGAGGTCAGCTAAACAGGAGCTGGGTGGAAGGCGATCTAGAGGAGAGCTGACCAGTGCCAAGGTCAAGGGTGTTGGTCATACAAAGGAAAGGGTTTGTGTTCTCCCAGTGGAGATGCCAGTGTGGGCCCTACCCTACAACCAGGTCAGAAGGACACTGCTCCCCTGGCCAGTGAGGACCAGGAGAGGATACTATGACATGAGGACAGATATTTTTCTCCCTCAACCCAGATACCATCTTGCCTAGGAGAAGGACAAGGAAAAGTAGATGCAAAAGCCTAAGCATGGACCTAAGAGAAACTAAATTCACCCCCAAAGTTATCCTTTTATAGGAAAGAGATTGATTTGCCTTTCATGGACAGTTTTTTTTTTCCCTCGATCCACAGAAGAATAAGGCCTCCAGCATAAGATGAGACAGATGATAGAAAATTAAAGGAAGTACATTTTCTTTTGCGATGAAAACTCATTTCAGTACAGCATCAGCTCCACTGCATGTAATAGAACTGTGACAAATGCCTTTTAGACACTGCATGGCTCTGGTCTGGCATTTTTTAAAAGAAATGCTTAAATGCTGGATTTTATTAATAACATTGACAATGAAATGTTCTATATCTTTAGTGTCACAAATGTCAGGAAAATACGATGTGCTGTGCTTCACATTTGTTTCCAATGTCTGCTTCAGTTACTAGACCATGGCCTGGCAACACGGGGTTGGAGGCAGAAAGCCCACTGCTTCTGCAATCAATTCCCTTACTTAGCTGCAATTATAGGGGGAGACCAAAGCATTTATCCTTCTCTTATCTCTCCTATTTGCTTCTTCCTTGGGAGGCACTGGATGGATGGGCACTTTTAGATGCTGCTGGAGAGAGTCTTCCTACAGTAAAAGGCTATTAGTGGGATTGTGGGATGGCCAGAGTTACAGCAAAGTGCACCTTCATCGAAGGCAGGACGTGGTGTTTTTCTAAAGGAATGACATTAGGGAGCAGACCCTGTGCAGGATTGTATGTGCTCAACAATGTCAACATGAAAGACCCTCAGTTATGCCGGACCTTGGCTCTCTAGGTAAGGAAGAGCTGGCACAACAGCTCAGCCTACTTGCAAATGCACTGTTTAGGCCAGTTAAGGGAATAGCAAAAAGCTAAAGTGATAGAAAGAGATAATAACATTCAGAACTTAGAATCATAAAAGCAGGTGAAGGAAGGAGAAACTGGGAATAGGAATAGAGGAGAAAACACTCTTAAGGAAAATATCCTGTTTCAAAAGAGCCAAGCAATAAAAGCAAAAGAAAATAAAGATAAAATTTGGACTCGTCCCTCCTCCCGCACTCACAGGACTATTGTCTCAGACACCTGCAAAACAGTTTTTCCTTGGGCTAATACTTGCTTTCCCTCCCTCACACCCCAACCTTGGGATCCCCTAGTTCCAGCATCAGCCCATTAAGAATGGCCTGTTCACATCTTCTAGAGAGTTTACCCCATCCTCATGCAGACTTAATGAAGTGTTGAACATTAAGGGTCCATATTCTACTTACTGTTTCCTTGGTCACTGAAAGTCACAGAATGAACAGAATGTAAATCCCAAACTCTCAGAAGCAGTCCACAGGACTCAGTACTGAGCTATAGGGAAAAGTAAGAGAAGGGAAGATTCTATCAGGTTCCAAAAACTAATGTTCTCCTAATCAGGTATTTCCTGGCAGTTCCTACACAGTTGTGCTAATTTCTGCATCCAGTCATTAAGTTCACAGTGACCTTCCCAGTTGCCAGGAATGTTTAATTAAATACTTTAACAGATAATAAACAGAATAAATAGCGCATGCACCCGAAAGTTGGCAGTAGAGTTAAAGAAGAATGATGCAACTTATTTTTGATATATTGGACATTAAGTCCAGAACAAGGATTTCAAATCAGGACTCTTCCTAGAGAGTCATACATGTCTTAGAATTTGCTCCTACCGGTTGCATTGTATTAGATACAATGACAATCCTTTATTTGCTGTCTCTTAAAGAAACTTTAGGATTACCAGGGCCTGTCTTATGCATTAAATGCAAAACATGGCAGGTATCTTTGACCTAAAGAAACAGAAAGAAAAGGAGACTTCCAAGTTTTTGGAAATCAGCTATGGTCCCAGTATTGTCCTGGAACAGAATCCAGCTCTCTGAACCTGCAACTCATCTGTTGTTGAATATTAATTTTGTATGGGGAACCATGCTAAACATTTTGGTGTATTATCTGATTTAATATTTCACCCATTCTAGTTGTCTAGTTCCAAAGTCCATGCCCAGAAAAATCATGCTTCAATCAAAGAGTTTGTACTGGCCCCCACTCCTGGATTTGAAGATGGCCTGATATAGACCATTTTATTGACCTAACCTTCATGGTATCCTGAGATGAACTCTGGAGGCACACCCTTAGAGCACCTGTCCTAGGTACACAGGTATACTACATTGGAAACCTAAACCTCCCTCATTATGCTGTAGCTGATCTACAATACAAAACCAAAAAGAATCATGAACACAGCTTTAGAATCTATATTTATCTATATCTTTTCTAAATTATAATATATGCCAAGAGGCAACATTCACATGTTAACAGATATTTGCTTTTTTCAAATCTTTATGGATCTTCTGTTGATATACTGATCACTAAGGATGTTACTGATCACTAAGGATGAACCCCAACTGACAAAGATTACTTTTGCTCTTCAATGATCAAATTTCACTGTTGATTAAAGGGCCATATCTTAGCAGCATGACTCATTCACATGTTTTCCCTGGTCTGACTATTTGGAAAGTTTTGCCTTTTGGTGTACAAGTAGAAAATGTACATGCAAATGTTTGCTCTCCTTTTATTTCTGGATGTTTACTGCTCTACCTGGCCAACAAGCTTCTATTGCTCTGAGAGGAAAGACTTTGTGTGGACCTTAGTTTGGAAGATATGGAGTCTGGAATCTTTTAAGACTTTCAGTATGCAAAAAGGTGCAACTTTTTAGATGAATGATTCTTAAAATAAGAACATCTCTGGACATTTCTATGCAGAAAACATATTTTTGCAGAAAATCAAAAGGACTCAGTAATGAAATAAGGAGTAATAACAATACTGGTTACAACAACAACCAACTCAAAACCCTTTTAGGTGTAGAGTCAGATTGTTGTAAATTAATGGACACTAGGATGTGAAACACATATTAATAGAGTACTACTTCAGCATGACACTGTGCCTGTGAATGTCTAACCAAAGAAACAGAACACACTCCTGGTATGTCAAACACAGGGACTTTAATGTAGGGAATGAGTTGCACAGAAGATGGATGAACTAAAAGCTGGGTGTGGTAGTGCACACCTGTAGTTCCAGCTACTTGGAAGACTGAGATGGAAGGATCACCTAAGCCCAGCAGGTTGAGGCTGTGGTAGCTGTGAGCGTGTCACTGCACTCCAACGTGGGTGGACAGAGTGAGATTCCAACTAAAAAAAATAAATAAATAAGAAGAAGATGGACGAACAGAAACGTCAAACAAGGAACAGTGAAGCAATGCAGTCATGAACAACAGTAGGAAGTTACTATCACTTCCAGAGCCTTAGGGTGAAAGGAGCAGATGGCGTCCTTACCAACACTCTGGGCCAGTGCACAAAGGCCAAGACAGGCCAGCGAAAGTCGGACTTGGAGGGAGGCATTGTTGGCGGCACCACCCAAAGCAGAGAGAAAGAGGGAGAGACCTTCTGTCTTTTCTCCAATCTCACGCCAATTTTCTTCCAGCACCCCCCATTGGTTAAACTTCCCCAGCAACCAGAAGGTGGAGGAAGTAGGGCTCCCTACAGCCCAGTGCAGAGCAGGGAAGGGCAAAGAAACAGGTGAACAACAGAATCTGATGGTTTTCTCCACTCAGCAGGAAAGCGTGTTAATCAATTTTCACTCATAAGAAATAAAATAGCACTTTTCAAAAGTAACCAATTAAAATTTTCAAGTGTAAAAATGTTTATGTGCTAATAGCTGGTATTTACTTTAGCAACAATAGTAATATAGTCATGTATCACAAGGGTCAAAATCATATACAATGGTCGTCCCACAGGATTATCATGGAGCTGAAAAATTGCTATCACCTCATCACGTCATCGCTGTCATAATAATTTAGTGGAACGCATAAACTCACATGTCTGTGGTGATGCTGGTATAAACAAACTTACTATACTTACTGCTAGTCATATAGAAGTCCAGCAATACAATTATGTATAGTACATAATATAATAAAAGCCTGTGTGACTGATTTATGTATTTACTCTACTATGCTTTTTAACATTGTTTTAGAGTATATGCCTTTTACTTGTAAAAACTAAAGTTAATTGTAAAACATGAACATTGTAAAGGACTTTCTTTAGGAGGTATTCTAGAGGAAGGCATTGTTATCATAGGAGATGACAGTTCCATTTGTGTTATTGCCCTGGAAGACTCTCTTGTGGGACAAGATGTGAAGGTGGAAGATGGTAATTCTCAGGACCCTGATGCCATGTGGGCCTAGGCTAATGTATGGATTTGTGTCTTAGTCTTAACAAAAAAGTTTAAAAAATAAAAAATACAATTTAAATAGGAAAAAGCTTATAGAATAAAGACATTAAAAAGAAAATATCTGTGTACAGCTATACAGTGTGTTTGTGTTTTTTAAAAAATTACTATAAAAGAGTTAACATTTTTATAGATTTTAGAAGTTTATAAAGTAAAAAGGTTACAGTAAGTTAAGGATAATTTATTATTGAAGAAAAAAGGTTGTAAAAATAAATTTAGTGTAGTCTAAGCATACAGTGTTTATAAAGTCTACAGTAGTATGCAAGGGAACCCAAAAGAACCCAGAATTTGCTTATTAGAAAATTGTGTATTCTGAAATGTTTAAACTTCAGTCACCTTCAAAGTATTTTCTGTTTGATGCAAAATATCTATCGAGGTGCTTTTCCCACTGCTCAAAACAGTTTTTGAACTCATCAATTTTGATGCCTTTTAGTGCTTCTGTTGTTTTTTGTTTCACCTCTTCCATATCAGCAAAATGTTTCTCTTTGAGGACTTTTTTCATCTGGAGAAACAAACAAACAAAAAAAGTTACTTGGAATGAGATCAGGTGAATAGGGAGGGTGGGGTATAGGAGTCATGCTGGTTTGGGTCAAAAACTGTTGAACATTCAGAGTGGTTTGGGCAGGTGCACTCATAAATCACCATCATGAAATGGACAAATCTGTTGAAAGAATCTCCAAAAACAATTCACTGAAGCTGAACGCAGCCTCTCATACAACACTAGCTGGTACACTGATGCCGATGGATTCCTAGAACACTTACCTAGCAGGAGAAACTTATGCTATAAGATGTCCTCTCTCCAAAAGATTACTCCAGGTGTTTTGGGGTCTCCCATGTACAGTAATATCCTCAGCCTTCACATTCACATGACTCATCCAGAGCAACTCTAGTCCTTCAAGATCCATTCATTGCAAGTGTCCTACTCAGGTGTACCATTTTCTACCTTTTATACCATATTTTTACAGTATATGTTTTGTGTTTTGATATGCTTAGATACACAAATACCATTGTGCTATAGCTGCCTATGGTATTCAGTACAGTATTATGCTGTACAGGTTTGCAGCCTGGGAGCAATAGCTTATATAGGCTATACCATATAGCCTAGATGTGTAGGAGGCTAGATCATTTGGGGGTTATGCAAGTGCACTCTATGGTGTTCACACAATGCACAATTCTCAGAATGTATTATTTACTCTCAGGGAAAAAAGAAAGAAAGAAAGAAATGCATTGCCTAAACACAAGTCCCCCATTCACTCATTAGCCACCAACTCTTCCAAAATTTCTTTGACCCACATCTCTCCCTGGCTCATAGAACAACATCTTTCTGAAGGAAGACACCAATGAAAACTCTTTTATTAACTTTTTCTTTTACCAAAGCTGAGAGGGATTATTATAACAAACACTTTTGGGTTTTATTGGTGACAAAAACTAACAATCATTACTGATCAGTAAATCTCAAATTTATTTTTAATTGTCAGGTTGTATTTAATGCAAAATCAACTGCCTTGTTAGGTTTTAGTGGAATCCTTTTAAAAGGCACAACTGAAAACACATCAGAAAAAAAAATCTTTAATGTGAATTTCCTGGGACCCCATGTCTACTCAGCATTTCTCTTTATTCCGATTGTACTGGGTCACCTGCTGCTTCAGCAGAGTCCCTCATGCCTTTGATCACTACACTGATGGGGCTTTTATAACACTTGATATTTATAATCAGAGAGCTGCATGCAGGTTATTGTTATATATTCAGAATGTGCTTTTCCTTTCAATGAGCATGAGAATTTTTCCCCTGATAACAATAGGAGTGATGGAGGTATTCAATGGAAAAAGTGAGGCTCTGGTAGGACCACCTCGAATTTCAGTGCCCGGGACAGGATCCTGCATGGCCCAGAATGATGGACAGAGGCTGGTATCTACTGAAGAGGAAAATGAAATGAGATCACATGAAATGAAGGCAAACTTTTATCTACTACAGAGAAAGAACCTCCTGGGAAAATATGGGCCTGCTAGGAAATAGTCCTGGGTATCAAAGGTGATTTATGTTTCCTGTAGTCAGTTCTGAACTAATTCCCAGAATGGCATGAAGGGATGCCAATTTGAACAGAAGACAAACTGTGCTCTCTGTCCATTTGAAATCACATCACCTACAAGAGTAATACAAACGGCTTGGATTTTTTATAGTCACTTACTTCTAAGGAGGTCCAAGGGCTTCCTACCCATGATCTCATTTACTCGCACGCTGTGAACTCTGTCCTCCCATGAGCAAGAGAAGTGCAACTTCCCTGGGTAGAAGAGAGAGAGGAACTTCCTCTGTTCCCCTTTCTCTACTTAACCCTCTCTGGACAAGCAAAGGGGAGAATATGCCGCCTTGACCCCATCTGGTGTCATAAAAACAGCAGGGTCTTTCAAGTCAGAAGACATATGCGTATATCTGGGTTTGATCTGCCACTTTTCATTTGGGCAAACTTGGCCAAGTCATTAAGCCTTTCTGGTCTCTGTTTTGTTTTTTGATTTTTTTTTTTTTTTTTGGTCTATAAAATAGGTCCAGTGACTCCATCTTGAGGAATTGTTATGTGAAATAGAACTAATACAGGTAAAATGCCTCAAACAGTGTTTGGCATATACTTAATAACACCAATAAATTGTGTCATTTATTTTTATTATGTATTCAGTTGACCGTAAACAAAACATTAGACCCGTTTCCCTGTTCCCATTCCTATCCTGCCATTTCCTTTCTTTCAAGCTCATGTCGGTGTGAATTTAGAAAAATGGCAGAGCAGAGGTATGGACCTCCACAAGAGCAGACAGGCTCAGAGTTTTCCCACCCTAGTCCTTGAGGTGCACAGGTGGCAAGTTCCTTCTTCTTTATCTTTCTACTCTTTCATGAGAAAGGCTGCATTCATTCACCAAAGGTCATTCTGTTGGTAATTCCATACCTATAGCTATCAGGGAGGTAAAGGAATTTCCAGGGAGTAAAAAAAAGTCGGCCATGAGGTCTTGTGCCTGTAATCCCAACTACTAGGGAGGCTGAGGCCAGGTGTTTGAGACCAGCCTGGGCAACATAGTGAGATCTCACCTCTAAACAAATTTTTTTAAATTAGTTGGATGAAAAAAAGAGAGAGAATCAATCCTTAAAAGTTCCCTAATACTAAAGATTTTGAATATTACTTACTGAATTGGTTGGGACTCGCTAGGTAGCTCTCAGACCTACTAACATCTTGGATGTCTTGTCTAATTGGTCCCTGCAATTTCGAAGGCACTGTCTAGAACTGCGAGCCAAGCCCCGCCCGCCCCCCCAAGAACCTTACACTACAGTGGGGGAAATAATATTTCTACACCTATGTGAAATAGAGTGAGAAGTAGACATGTGGCTTAATGGGAGTGCCACATGTTTTCTATTCTTTTCTAGCCAACTCTGGCTTGCTACAGAATTGAGCTGGGGATGGGGGTGTGAGAGTTGGTATTTGGAGCCCTGTGCTATCATTTGGCATTTCCAAATTTTGTACTAAGATTTTGTGAAGAAGAAGAGTGACTATCAACTTTGGAAGAAAATCATACATAAATCGCCATTTTTATGGTTTTTTTCCCCCCCTGAACTCTCCTCCTGGCATTACAAATTAGTTCTCACATTACTTACTAAAGTAGTCTGAACTTTATAAACACAGCGCAACTTAGTAATCCCTTTCTAGAATGGTTTCCACAGCTTAAGGGGTCTTTGAATGAAAGTATATTTTCACAGCTATATATTCGCATAGAAAAATAGTTATTATTATCATTATAAGTTTCATGGGATTGTCTTTTGGTACCAAATATATTCATTTTCTAGAGAATAAAAATGAAAGCCTTATTGTTTTTAATGTGTCTTCACTGCAGATCGAACACCCAGTGTTGCAAATCGGTTTGTAAAGAAGTGTGTTCCTAATAGTTACAGCGCCCGCCAGCAGTCATTGGAGCAGTAACCAGACCCAGCTAGAAAATTCCATGATAAACTAAACATCAAGAACCCCCAAACCTCCTTCTCTGTTCTGATGCCATTCAGTGGGATCTGCCCTGACACCTTCCACACAAACTGCAAGAAAGGGATGTCTTGTCTGCTTTGGCTGGCTATCATTCTTGTTTCAGAACGATTTCAGAAAAGACCATAAGCTTGTGACAGAGTGAATTTGTGATCTTATCCAATCATCTGGGCTGTTTGCAAAACTTCAGTAGGTGGCAGCGTTTTGTTGATAAATGTTTTGTTAGCCAAGTGAGCTCATTTAGTGCAACTGTTGCCATATTAATAAACTGAACTTATGATCGTGTTTGCCAGGACTGAAAATATTGCCATTCTATCCAGCGGGTGTGCTTATCTGAACTGACAGCAACATTCATTGTATTAGAGATGAAGGGGAGAGTGTGATTACATGTGTGCTGTTATAAGGAGAAAGTGATGGAGGTGGAGGAAAAGGTTGGGAAGGGAGGCTGGAGATGAAGAAAGAAGATTTAAAGGAGCTACAATAAGACATCATACCCACTGCTTGGCTGGTTCTAACAAAACCTTGGGCTGGCTCAGATGTTCATGCCTTCTCCGGGTGCCCTCTGTGGCCTGCAATGACTTGCAGGTGATCCCACTCATCCTAAGGGAGCTAGGTGAGGGTCCTTGGCTAAGCAGGCAGCCCAGACCATTTGCAACAAATATGGTAAGGCTCATAGGGGCTAAATCCTCCTAACACCCCACTTACGAGGCCAAGTCAGAGTGCTTCAGGTGTGTCCTCAATCTTCCCAGGACTGGGACAGACAGTGTCCCATTACCTCTCCAAATTAAAACAATTTCTTCCAGGCCTATCATGGCCAACCAGAAGAACAACTCCATAGCTGCCCACAGAAAGAAGAGGACTGCAAATCCTTTACCAAAGGCCCCAGCCTGTCACTCAAGGCTCTTCAAATAATCTGACCCTGATCAATCTGTCACCTTACTTTTCTTTATTCTCCTATGCAAACCCTCCTTTGAGGGTGTGAACTCCTGGCTGGTTAACGGAGTACTGATGACACTTGGGAAAGTGCCCACTTACTTTCAGAGGACTCAAAGAACCTGTCCCCACATTCAACATTTTTCAGAATCACCCAGGCCAGCATTTCAGGGGGTATCTTGTGGGAGTCACAGACTTTGAGCCCAGAATATGCCTTTTATTTTCCCAATTCCAGGACCTCCCTGCAGCTATTCCTTTTGTCTCACTAGAGATGCCCCTTGTTTTGTCGTCTTCACAAATTTCTTGAGTAGACTCAAGTCCACCCTCAGCGATGAGGACTTCTCTGATCACCCCAGCTGGAAAAGACATCTTTGTTTCATGAACACCCATGGAGATTACTGCTATGCCAACAGCATGGCCTTTATGGCCTTGTAATGGTAGAATCACTTGTCATTGCTGCAAGTGGGCTGCGATTTCTGTGAGAGGGAGGACCATGTCCTCCATGTGTCTATAGGTCCTCAATTAAAACTTAGCCAGTGTATCATCTGCATTGCTTTTCATTTATACCTTTGACATCGCTGTTTTTGCCTTGTATTAAAATCATAAAAATACCACGTGTGCAATGCCTGATATTCTCATTGCTACCTGAGAAAGACTCTCAATTCTCTTTGTAAAGTCATTCTTTTGAGATACGACAATTAAGTTTCTCCCCAAGGAAAGAGCCTTATATGCCAGTTCAGCCATTGTAGCACAAAGCCTCTGCACAGTTACTCTAATGAACAGGTTAAAAAATATATAATTCCTTCACCTCCAAGTCAGCATACAGCTTCCCTCTTAACACCAATTAGCATTTTTTCTTATTTCCATTTATAATATCTTATCAAGGCAAAAAGATGACCATTTACATAAAGAAGATCATCTCTTCCTACCTTGCCAAATCATCTTATTAAAATCCATCAAAAATTTTGGAAGACACAGTAACTAGTAATAGAATATATTAGATAGTCCCATGTGACCCAAAAGAGCAAATCATCTTATTTGAGAGTACCCCCAAGTTACTACTTGGTATACCTTATAACTGAAGCCCATTTTCCTTGCCTAATGACCATTGCCCAATATGAAATGCTTAACTAACACATGTTTGTTGATCATTTCATCGTGTCAGAGAGAGGGAAATGTAAGAGTATGTGCCCTCACATGCACAACAAGTATCACCATCATGTCCAAATATTTGTCAAGGTTCACAGTGACACAGTGGCAGATATGTTAAAGATTTTACAGCGTTGGAAAATGGTTTGGAGAAAGGATTTTGACACCAAGAGTATTTGAGCAACAGACATTTATAACACAAGCATTAATTCTGGCCATTCTCTTGCACATATTGTGTGAGGCAAGAAGGAAAAGCACAGTGCTCTGGTGGCATTAAGTCCTCCAGATACGTTTTCCAAGTACTTCTGAGATCTGTTGTGATATACTTTATAAAACCCTCTCAGAGGTTTGGAGTGGAAAAACAGCTATCCTTCAATTTCTGTTCCATAATCTAAAAAATGCATTCCTTCACAAAAAAATCATAGTTCAAATGATTGTCTTTCTTCTATCAAACACTCTTGCCACCAAACCAACACCACTGTGTGCATGTGCACACCTCACACACACATATGTACACTGTTATAACCTTGGATACCAGAGGTTTCTCAGTATAAGAACTACAGGTTCACAATAAAGCTGTCCCTGACATACACCCCATAGCAACAAAACAGTGTGGGTGCTCACTCCCCAGACAGATCCACAGTCACACTCATTTGAGACCAAAGCATCCTTGTTGTTTCAAATGCCCACACTACTCAATAAAACCATGCTTATTTATTGTGCTTCAGACTTCCAAATTGTACTTCTCTGGAAACTTTGCATCCAAGCTGACCTGCTCATGGTTCACTTCAGAGTGATCATCAGTGTAGTCAAGTTCCATCAGATAATTGGCTACCACATTCAAGAAACAGCCCATTGCTCCAGTCTTCCATGCTTCAGCCTACACAAATCCCAACTCGCTGAAGCAATTAAGTAGCTTTGCTATGAACTGAAGCACAAATACATCACAAAGATCTTAATCCCTTCACAGTGATGATATAAATGAGCTACATAATTATGGGAGACCGAGTAGAAGTGTCCCCATACTGTTTCTCCCTCTCCCATGAAGGGGCACTATTATTACTGGGGAACCAAAAAAACATTATATAGTGGATAATATGCTACACTCCTATTTTTTACATTTAGCAATCATCAGCCTAATGGAAGGTCTAGAATTCACATTGCCAACCCGACATGAGTTGGTAACTGGACATGTTAGAAGTACAGCTGCTAATTATAGGCAGTAGCCTCATAAATATGCCCTAGTATGGAAAGGAGAAGAGGGGCCAGATCGTCAATTTGATAATTCTCACTGTTGTCCAGATTAGTCATGAAATCTTAAAATCTGACATCTCGGCTAGTACGCTCTAGGTGTCATTATTTAAATCACTCATTATTATAGCATTGGCAATCAAATGAAATTAATTTCATATCGTATGGCCTATTTGTCTGGCATAAAGTGACATTGTAAAATTCATCACAGGAACCACTTTCACTTCGCAATTGAGAGAAGTTGTGCAGTTGTCTTGAGTCCAAGAAACCAGCTGAGAGACATGCCAGAAGGAGCAGTAGTCAGGAAGTGAAAATCTGGATACTATCTCAATTTCTATTCCAAATTAGATGACTTTATGTAAATCAGTCCTCTTCTCTGGGCTTCCGTTGTCTTACTGGCAAGATGACGTCAGACATTTGCTAAGGGCCCTCCAGTTTTAACACTCCATGATGTTATTGCCGTTCTATGATACTGATGCAGGAAGTCACAGGGATTGTGGTTGACCACTAAAGCCGGCAGAATTTTTTTGGAATCTTTTTCAAACAGATATGAAGCCAAAGGCGACCAGTTGATCAGAGTTATGAAAAACAATACTTGAGTTATGCCCACAAAGGACTCAACTTGACTAGGTGATAGTGGTGAGGTAAGGATGACGATATAAGTTTATAGATCTGTGCTTGCACACATGTGTCTAGTACCAACTCTGGAGATGATTTTTATTTGAGCAAATCTTAATTTTGGTCTACCACTTCTTCCTCATTCCACTCTCCTTTTAAGTTTGAAGAAGCTTTAGTGTTAAAATATGTTTGGGGAAGAATGAAATTGCCACATCATGTTTTTTACATTAATATTTCACTTGCGGACTGTTTTCACTTCAAATTCATGGTAACTAATCTCAAGGAGGCCCTAAATGGTGTCATTCCACATGCCCCTAGTTCATTAACTCCCTACTCCTCTAGACAATTATTTCATATTCCGTCAAAGCTCTAAAACTTCCTTCCTCATCTTTACTTTCCTCTGATCACTTTGTTTCCAACATCAATGGAAAATGGAAGCCATTAGCTGGGTACTTCAACAAGCTCTTACCATTATATCTACCTACCTACCAGCAGCAGTGTCCATATGCTCTGCTTCCTTTCCTCAGGCCATGGAGAAATGGAATGCTCTAAACTGAGATCAATGCCTTTATTTTTCTACCAGATCTCAACTCTTCTCATCTATGCCAAGACATTTCTCCAGCGGTTCTCCCATTTTTCATCTGATTCTTCCAGGTCATTTTCTTCTTTTATTAATTGCTGCTGTGAGCGTAAAAACATGCTGTTATTTCTATCATCTTACAAAAGACAACAAAAATACTCACCGGATCTTACTTTCCTCTTTATTTACCTTTTTTCCCCTCTTTTTAACAGCAAAACTCCTTGAAAGTGTTGTCTATACTTACTGTCTTCAATCTCTCTTCTCCATTCTCCCTTAGAATCACCCTAATTAGACTTTCACCTGTACCAATGCATCCCCTCCACTCAAGCTGTTTTTGTCAAGACCAAAAAATATTTCTACATTGCTAAATTCAATAATCAATTCTCAGTTTTCATCTTTCTTGATTCTTCAGCACTCCTCACCTCAAATCAATTTCTTTACTTAGCTTCTGTGATGTGATTATCTTGGTTTTTCTAACACAACACTGTCCTTTGCTATTTCTTCCACAACTCTCCAACCTCTTATTTCTGGTGTACTACAGGGCTTAGTCCTTGAATTTCTTCTTATCTATATTATTGCTTTACTTTAAATACTACTTACATGCTAATAACTTGCGATTTTTGTTACCAGTTGAAATATCTCCCCCCAAACTCTAGATTCAAATATTCAATTATCCACTAACATTTGTGTATCTAAAAGAATCACAGCTTTAACATGTCCAAAACTAAATTCCTGATGTGTCTACTTAAATCTATACCATCTCAGTAAGGGCTACTTTGCCTTTTCAAATGTTTTTACCAAAAATCATGGAGTTATCCTTGACTCCTCTCTTTCTCTCACCCCTCACATGCAATCAGTCAATAAATTTCATTATTTTTACCTCCTACATATATCGAGAATAAATCACTTATCACATAACCCTTCACTACAACTACCCTGATCTGAGTTAATATCATGTCTCAACTGACTGATTGCAATCGCTCTCTGACAGGTTTTTCTGCTTTTATCTTTGCTATTTACAGACTAAGGGCATTATAGCAACCAGAGTGATTCTATTGTAAGGGAACTCAGATGAGGTCATTTCTCTGCTCAAAATCCTGCAATGAGTTCTCATCTCAGATGGATTAGAAACCAAAGTCTTTTCCATGGCCTACCAGCAACTAAGTAATATCCCCCTTCATCATTAATTCACTGATGTCATCTTCCAGTATCTCCTCCTGACTTTCCACTCAGTTCCAACTGCCTACCATTCTGACCTCCGAGCCTGGCACACTGCCACTTCTCAGCCTTGTACCAGCTATTCTCTTTGCTTGGAATGCTCTGTTCATGGCTTGTTCTTATGTGTCCTTCATGTATTTGTTCAAATGTCACCTTCTCAGTGAAGGTTCCATGGTCTCCTACTTATAAGTTATAATTAAAATCTACCCCTTTGTTCCATTTTCTAGTTCTGATTTATTTTTTCCATAGCAATAGGAACCTTTTAATATACTTTATTATATACTATTCGTTCTACTAGAATGTGAGCTCAGTAGAGACCTCAAATCTGTCTTGTTGACTGCTATATCCTCAGCAACTAGAAAAGTTCCTGACACATAAACAAGGACTCAATGTTATTGGATGGCTGAATCCCTCCGTTATTTCCCATTAGCATTTAGATATCTTGGTTCATAATGATCTACCCCAAATAAGTTGAGAGGGAGTAAATGGCCAAGGGGGCTCATGTTTTATCTAAGTATTTTAGATATAGTGAAAATGGCTTTATTTCACTTGGGAAAGGGAGAAGAGTTTACGTTTGAAGTCACGTGCAACTGACATCAAATGTTGCTTGTCACCTAAATTGTCTTCAGAAAACTTTTTGAGCCAATTATGAAATTGTAACGAGGAAGCCTGCTACTCAAAGTTTTCAAGAAAATGGTGTACTTTGACTTATATAAAGCATGTAGCACAGTGTCAGGTCAGACTAGCTGTTCAATAAAATCATTTTGGATGTTTGGATGTCATGAAGTAACCTGGTGTACTGAGGCTCAAATAGTTTAGTGTATCGCCTCCTCTTCCCAAGAAAGTGCTTTGATCCAAGGGATGAAAATCTCACAGGAGAAATATCTAGCTGGGCTCGGTGGCTCAGCCTGTAATCCCAGCACTTTGGGAAATAGAGATGAGAGGATTGCCTGAGCCCCGGGGGTTCAAGACCAGCCTGGGCCACTTGGTGAGACCTCGTCTCTACAATTAAAAAAAAAAAAGAAGCCGGGCTCAGTGACTCAGCCTATAATCCTGAGCCTTGGGAAGCTGAGGTGAGTGGATTGCCTGAGCCCACGGGTTCGAGACACGCCCGGGCAACTTGACGAGACCTCATCTCTACAATAAATCAAAAATTAGCCGGGTATGGTAGTGCATGCCTGTAGTTCCAGCTACTTGGAAGGCTGAGGCAGAAGGATCACTAGAACCCAGCAGGTCGAGGCTGCAGTGGCCAGGAGCGGCCCCTGTACTCCAGTCTGGGTGACAGAGTGAGACTCCAACTCAAAAAAAGAAAAAGAAATTTCTAGTATCAGCAATAAAGGAGGAGATTTTTATTGGTATTGAAAGGAAAGACAAAAGAAGAGAGGGATGGGGTGGGGGAGAGTGCCCTCCAGGGACTCCTCACACTTCATAGAAAACCACTCTCATTAGAACTTTTGTGTCTACATGGCCCATAATAGAGTGAGAGACTGATTCAAGAGACCATCCGTGACTTCTGTTACACAGAGAAGGGTTGTCTTTGAAGATTAACATCCCACTAGCATCTCCTCCACAGAGATAAATGCTGGAAGAAGGAAAAGACAAGCATGCAGGAGGAGGCTAAAGTTGAAGAGGGAGAGAGGAGAAACAAAAACTAGAAATAATTTCTGGTATAATAATTCCCATATTAACACCTGCATGGTTAACACACATGCCCTGAGGCATGTTAAGTGAGACATTTCAAAGACTGTAAATATAAGAAATATGAGAATATTCAACCCTAACAGTTGGGATTCATAGGCAGGCAGCAGTTGGCATATATAGACTTTTATTTCCCAGCCCACACAAGTGGAGAGACACTTGTTCCCAACATCCCCCTTTCTTTAATAAGCCAATAAATATTGATTCTGACCTGGTTGCCACTTGTTCTCCTAACATCTTCTTTCATTCCAAGGCTTCTCGAAACTATAAAAAGCTAATTTCCAGATTCCCAGTCTGGCCAGAAGGACTCAGTTTTTCAATCAGATCTCCCAGAGGCCTAATAGTAATCATTATGAATGAGAAAAGGCATTTTGTATTCTTCCCAGCTTGCTCGCAGACGGAGCAGGGCTGGTTACCTATCGAGGCAGTGCTGAAATTAAAACACTTGTACCTGCTACTCCCTCAGAGGGATCACAGAAGACGTGGGGCAGCAACCTGACATCCAAATGTCAGCCGTCACTAGAAAGTGCAGCTTTCAGACTAAACTTATGATCAAAAAGTTAAAAATGATCCTCATTTCTCACTAGCAGGCTTTTATCTCAGGCAACGCAGTTCTAAAGAACGTGATTTTGAACAACATACATTATGATTAAATTTCAGTTTTCAGAAAACATGATTGGAAAGAGAGACTTGACCTACATTTTGAAGCACACTTTTTCATTTCTCAGAGTTCTTTAGTAATCGATAAGAATGTATCGAAAACCTACCATATACTTAACACTGTAGAATTAGGTCATCTGGACAGAAGAGAAGAATTGTAAACAGTTCCCAAACTCAAAGAGATTTCACTAATTAAAAAGACAGAGAAGCGTTTATGAAGGGGACCCTCAAAAAACTGGAATTATCTTTTTGGAGGGCAGGCCCCTTGTAGTACACAAGGAATTTGTTCCTCCGGATCCAACAGTAAACCAAAGTTTTTATCTTGGAAGTTTTGAGAAGGTTGTGTCACTATTTATGGAAGAAATATCCTTGATTGTGGCAAACGGGTGACTGGTTCTTCCACCATGATAACACATCCGCCCATGCCACGTTGAGTGTTCAGTAGTTTTTGACCAAAAACGACATGATCTCCATGCCCGACTCCCTATTCACCTGATCTTACCCTGAGTGACTTTTCTTGCTTCCTTGGATGAAAAAAGTCCTCAAAGAAAAACATTTGCCAACATGGAAGAAGTGAAACAAAAGACGGCAGAAGCACTAAAAGGCATCAAAATTGACAAGTTCAAAAACTGTTTTGAGTAGTGGAAAAAGCGTCTTGATACGCATATCCCATCAAACAGAGAGTACTTCGAAGGTGACTGAAGTTTAAACATGTAAGAATAAATACAGAATTTTTAATAAATAAATTCCAGATACTTTGGATCCCCCTCATACAGTCCCATAAGATTGTAATGGAACTGAAAAATTATCATCACCTAGTGACATCATAGCCATTGTAACATCCCAGTGAAAAGTATTACTCTTGTGTTTGTGATGATGCTGGTGTAAACAGACCCACTGCACTGCCAGTCACATAAAAGTCTAGCACATGCAATTGTGTACAGCATGTAATACTTGATAATGATAATAAATGTCCATGTGGTTTGTGTGTTTACTATACTATGCTTTTTACTGTAATTCTAAATGTACACCTTCTACTTACTAAAAATAAAGTTAATTGTGCAAAAAAAAAACCTCAGGCAGGTCCTTTAGGAGGTTTTCCAGATGAAGGCGTTGTTATCATAGGGGATGACAGCTCTATACATGTTACTGACCCTGAAGTCCCACCAATGGGACAAGATGTGGAAGTGGAAGACAGTTGATGTTGATGATACTCACCCAGGTGGGCCTGGGCTAAAGTGTATATCTGTGACTCAGCTTTCAACAAAAAAGTTTAAAGTAAAAAAAATGTAAAATAGAAAAGGGCTTATAGAATAAGGATATAATAAAAAATATTTTTGTATAGCTATGCAATGTGCTTATGTTTTAAGATAAGGGTTATTACAAAAGAGTTAAAAAGTTAAATTAAAAAGTTGATAAAGTAAAAATGTTGCAGTAAGCTAAGGTTAATTGTTTATTGAAGGAAAAATATTTTTAATACATTTGGTGTAGCCTAAGCACACAGTGTTTATAAAGTTTACAGTAGCATACAGTAATGTCCTAGGCCCTCGCATTCACTCATATCTCACTCACTGACAAACCCAGAGCAACTATAGTCCTGCAAACTCCATCCTGGTAAGTACCCTATACAGATATACCACTTTTTATCTTTAATACCATACTTTTTCTATGTTTAGGTATATTTAAATGTGCAAATACTTACCATCATGTTACAATTGCCTATGGTATTCAGTACAGTCACATGTTGTGCAGATCTGTAGCCCAAGAGCAATAGCCTATACCATATAGCCTAGGTGTATAGTAGGCTAGACCATCTAGGTGTGTATAAGTACACTCTGTGATGTTTTTTCAATGAAATCACCTAAGGGCACATTTCTCAGAAGATTATATATTCACATACTTCTTCTCATGCTTCTTGAGGACAAGACTGTCACTTTCAAACAACAACATAATCCTATCCCATGGCTGGGAAAGTGTGATTAAGGCTTTTTCATTAGCCTTTTAACTGTTTACTACCATTTCTAAATGGATGCAATGCACTCCAGAGAAAAGTCTCCACCATCTTCTTTCCTATATGCTTCCCCTCCCCCTGTCACTGGGAGAGTGTGGGTGATGAAAAGATGTGAGATAGAAAGCAGCATTAGGATTCAGGGAATAAGATCAAAGTTGAGAAGAAGGGATAACCTTATACTGCTTCCCTTTTCCCACTTCCCATATGCTATCCTCTTACCATAAACAATGAAAAGCAACATGACCGACCTAAGTATAGGTTTTGACACTTTTCTCATACTCGTTATAGACAAACACATTGAGTCATAAATTGCAGCCATCTTCATAACTGCATGTTATTTAACAGCCAAGGAGTAGTTACAAAGTTTTCATATATTCTTAAAAGCTTCCTTATATGGTCAACCCTGGCATAATGTGTTGAAATCAGGTCCCACCCAATGAGTAAATTGAGAATACCCATCTTATTATTTTACAGACTCACGATGTATGTTAATGGTGGTTTTCTCTCATCTTGAATTGCCTATATACAGCCTTCCCTAAATCAGCAAAGATGGACACTCTCAAAAACATATGGAACGTCTACAAAGACATGATCCACAAACCAGGGGATATTCTGGAAGTACAAGGCTGATGATCATGCACAAAGATGTTGATGTCCTTATGTCTATTCATTTATCTGTTTGAATCAAAGTGTTAGTGGAGGAGTGCGGGGGAGGGTGGGGAATGCTTGGGCATGATTAACAATAGGTGCAAGGCAGGATGAGCTAGATTAAACTGCTCCTTATGCAAATTATACAAGTCTGATTGCATCAAACCATGCACAGTTTAATGAGTAGAGTAAGACGCCTTTATCTCTGCTTGGATATGTTCCTAAAAGGAAGACTGTTCCCAGATAAAGTGCAGTTTAATAAGGAGATTTTTCATTACAGAGGGGATGAGTATTTGCATCTCTCTCCCTCAGTTTCAGGCCTCTTCTCGGTGCTGCGTCTCCGTCTCTTTCAATCTCTAGCCTGTTTTTTCCTCCCTCTGTCAGATTCCCTCCCCTTGCCTCCACCAGCCTGTCTCCTATCCACATGGCTATTCTGATTCCTCATTTTTTTTTTTTTGTAAATTGAAGTCAGTAAACATTTGCATGTTGTTGGCATATATTTTAGGAATGTGTACACTCAGTGCAAATTAAAGAGAGTCCTACACAGATGAGATTAAAATCTTTAAAATATGATCTGAGCAGTTATTTATCTCAGAGGATTTTCAATTTGTTTAACATTGCCATGTTTTAAAAAACTCTGTAAGTGGTTATTTAAATATGTTCTGGTAATTTACTATTTATTTATTTTTTTTTAGTTTTTTTTTTTTTTTAAATTTTCATGTCACTGAATTGCCTTGTAAGTTTAGAGCACAAGAACACAGGCTTTGGAGTCTGCAACCCTGTTCAACATCCTGCTCATACCTACTCCTGGGCAAGGCATTTAGCCTCTCTGCCTTCATCTCCCTCATCTATGAAATGGTGATAATAATATCTATTCATGGAATTATTTCATGAAAAAAATTACCTAATGCATGTAAAGCAATCAGCACAGAACTTGGCATATTGGACCTGCGCAGCAATGATCATTTTTCTTAATAGTACAGTTTCTCCCAAAGTGTTACATGTATAAATACATGTCAAGTATACTACATGCCTATATAGTATGCACATATAAATATACATGAATACGTACATATGCATATCTATGTGTGTGTGTGATTTGATTGCATCAGCAAACCTGAACTGAAGTTCATGTCCCTGGAATTCCCTTCCTTATCCACCATGCACATTTTGCACAAGATTTAGAAGGCAGAAGTAGAGCAGGAGTCATCTTGCCCTTAACTCACTGAAGGTCAGACAGAGCTTGGGATAGTATGTGCAACCTGTGTGTTGTCTCTGGATTTTTGTCTTAGTGGTTCAGCAAGGGGCTGACTTCTAGCTTGCTCAACTTCTGAACAGATGTGTGTTCAGCTCCATAGTGAGAAATACCTCCATAGTCAAAGTTATAGACTTGGAGATGGTGGAGACCATCTCAGGTTCCAGTCTACCCTACTTCATGTCCATGGTCATCTTCTCTCCCTGAATACATGAACCAGGGTCTTCCAGCTCCCACACCAAACATAGAAACAAGTATCACATAGACTGCATAAACTACCCTCAAAGTGCATGTGAGGTCTACTCCTTATTTTTTAAAATATATGTATCACTTGGAAACATAGGCAATACATTAGATTAAAAATGATCTATGAGCTAATGCTATGAAAATAAATGAGCTCATGCTCAAATGAGCTAATGCTATGAAAATAAACATTTTACAGACTATCAAGCACTACATGGAAGTTGATCTACATGTTTCTTCTAAGACAAAGCTCACTGAAGGCAAGAACTATGTCAGATTTATTTCCATTTCCTGCTTCTAACACGAGCTTTAGTACTCACTAAGTTTTTGATAAATAAAAAATTTTTCATTACAATTAATATTTTAGAAAGATTGTATTGGTAGAATTGTTGGGGAGGATGGATGGGCTAGGTATAATTGACAAAAAATAAACTGCACATACTGAAAAGTATTACATTTTATATAAACATACAACCAGGAAACCATCACCACAATCAAGATTGTGAACAAATTCATTATCCCCAAAGCTCTTCATGCCCTTTGTAATCCTTTCCTACCCTCCTCTGTCTCATTTACTCAGGAAACCACAGATCTACTTCCTGTCACTGGAGATTAATATGTTATGCCTAGAATAGCATATAAATAGAATAATAAACCATGTACCTTTTTTTCTCGGTCTAGCTGTTTTCACTCTGAATATTTATTTTGACATTCATCCATGTTTTTTGTGTATAAATAACTTATTGCTTATATTGAGGATCAGCATTCCATTATATGAATATACCACCATTTGTTTATCCATTCACTAGTTTATGACTTTGGCTATTTACAAATAAAGGTGCCATGAATATTCCTATGCAAGTCTTTCTATGGAAATACCTTGGAGAAAAATGGCTGTGTGATAGTGTAAGTGCATTTTTAAGATTTTAAGAACCTAAATTGGTTGTACCATTTTATATTTTCACCAGCAGTTCCTGAGAGTTCCAGTTCCTCCACCTCCTCACCAACTTGATTTTGTCAGTTTTTCTGAATTCAGTCATTCTAAAACATGTGTATTGGTTCTTTTATCTTTTATCTCTTAAGATGGAAGCTGAGGTTATTAATTTAAGACTTCTTTTTTTAAATAGAGATGTTTAACACTATGTTTTGCCATAGATGCAACTCTGCCTTCCACAAATATTGACATGCTATGTTTTCATTTTTTTTCAGTTCAAAATACCTTTCAGTTTCACTTTCTGATTTCTTCTTTGACCCATGAATAATTTAGAAATGTGTTGTTTAGTTTCCAAATATTTGGAGATTTTCCAGAGATGTTTCTATTATTTTTTGTTTGTTTCAAGAGGTTCATGTACAGTTTGCTACATGAATGTATTGTGTGATAAGGTTTGGGTTTCTACTAAACCCATTCTCCAAATGGTGTGCATGGTATCCAGTGGTACCCTGGCTTCCCTCCTTCCCGCCTCACTTTAAGAGTCCCCAATGTCTGTTGTTCCCATCATGTCCATGTGTACACAGTGTTTAGCTCCCACTTATTAGTGAAAGCATGAGGTATTTGGTTTTCTGTTTCTGTAATAATTCACTTGGAACAATGGTCTCCAGCTGCATCCACGTTGCTGCAAAGGATACAATTTCAGTCTTCCTTATGGTTTCAAAGTATTCCGCGGTGTATATGTACCACATTTTCTTTACCCAGCTCATAATTGATGGGCACCTTGGTTGGTTCCATGTTTGTGCTATTGTGAACAGTGCTGCAATAAACCTATGATTATAGGTATCTTTCTGGTAGAATTATTTATGTTCCTTTGGGTATCTATCCCGTATTGGGATTGCTGGGTTGAATGGTAAATCTATTTCTGGTTCTTTGAGAAATCTCCAAACTGCTAGCAACAGGGGTTTGAACTAGCTTACATTCCCACCAACAGTGAATGAATATTCCCCTTTCTCCACAGCCTCGCCAACCATCTGTAACTTTCTGACTTTTTAGTAATAGCCATTCTTACTAGTGTGAGGTGGTATCTCATTGTGGTTTGTATGTGCATTTCTCTGATGATTAGCGATGAGCAATTTTTCACATGTGTATTATTAGCTGCTTGTGTGTCTTCTTTTGAGAAGTACCTGTCCGTGTCCTTTGTCTACTTTTTAATGAGGTTATTTTTTCCCCTGTCCACTAGTTTAAATTCCTTAGAGATTCTTTGTTGGATGCTTTTGTTGGTTGCATAGTTTGCAAATATTTTCTCCTATTCTGGAGGTTGTTGTTTACACTGTTGATAGATTCTTTTGCTATTCAGAAGTTCTTTACTTTAATTAGTTCCCACTTGTCAATTTTGGTTTTTATTGCATTTGTTTTTGAGGACTTGGTCATATATTTCATTCTTCTTCACATGATTAGCCAGTTTTTCCAGCACCATTTACTGAACAGCATGTCCTTCCCCCAATGTTTATCTATTTTTGGCTTTATCAAAGATCAGCTAGTTGTGGGTCAGCAGCTTTATTTCTGGAATCTCTATTCTGTTTCATTGGTCTATGTGCCTATTTTTGTACCAGTACCATACTGCTTTGGTTACTATAGCCTTATAGTAAAGTTTGAAGTCTGATAATGTGCTGTCTCCGGTTTTATTCTCTTTGCTTAGGACTGCTTCAGCTATTCTGGCTCTTTTTTGCTTCCACGTGAATTTAAGTATTGCTTTTTTCTACATCTGTGAAAAAAATGACACTTGTAATTCAATAGGGCTTGAATTAAATCTATAGATCGCTTTGAGCAGTATGATTGTCTTAACAATATTGATTCTTCCAATCCATGAGCATGGAATGTTTTTCCATTTGATCATGTCATCTTTGATTTCTTTCAGTTTTTATGTAGGGATCCTTCACCTCCTTTGTTAGATGTATTCTCAAATATTTTATTTTGTGGGTGGCTATTGTAAATGGGGTTGTGTTCCTGACTTGGTTCTCAGCTTGATTCTTGTTAGTGTATAGAGATACTACTGATTTTTGAACAACGATTTTGTATCCTGAGACTTTACTGAAGTCACTTGCCAGCTCAAGGAGTCTTTCTTTTGGTGGAATCTTTAGGATTTTCTAGGTATAGGATCATCCTTTTAAATTTGTTGAAACTTGTCTTATGACCAAGAATATGGTTTCTCTTGGTAATTAATCTGTGCATACTTGAAAATAATAAATATAATGCTGCTATTGGGTGGCAGTCTAAAAATATTAATTAAGCAGGGTCTTCTATGTCCTTACTGATTTTCTGTTTCGTTGGTCTATCAATTATCAAGAGAGAGCCATTGCAATTTCTGACTATAGTTATGCATTTGTCTGGTTTTCCTTGTAATCTCTTAGTTTTGATTCATGTATTCTGGAATTCTATTATTGGATCTATGTGCATTCAGTACTTCATGTTCTCTTGATAAATTGACCCTTTAATTATTAAGAAATAATCTGTTTGTCCTTGGTAATTTTCTTTGCTCTGAAATATATTTTGTCTGATAACACAGTAACTCCAGATTTTCTGTTATATTGTTTTATATTATTTATAATGTTTGTATTGTTTTCTATCATCTTACTTTTAATCTATTTTTGTCTTAATATTTAATGTGTTTCTTGAAAGCAACATATAATTGAGTCTTGCTTTTTTATGCAATATCTGTGTGGTGTTTAGACCATTAACATTTAATGTAATTTTCAGTATGCTTAGGTCTATATCTTGCTATTTGTTTTCTATTTGTCTATCTGTTTTCTTGTTCTCCTTTTTTGGATTAACTATTTTTACAGTTTTATTTTGTCACCTTTGTTGGTTTATTGGGTATAAATATATTGTATTTTAGCGGTGATGGTAGAGTTTATAGTATACATTTTTAATTTCTTACTGTCTACCTAAAGTGATACTACACCTTTCCATGTATAGTTCAAAAACCTTTCAATAGTTCTATTTTTCCCATCATGACCCTTATGCTAATATTGTCAAACATATTACTGTTATAGTACATTATTATTTCCATTTAAACATTCCATTATGTTTTAAAGAGTTTTAAATAATAAGTAAAAAAAAAAATCTTATATATTTACCCATGTAGTTACTATTTCTGATGCTCTTCATTTTCTTGTATCAATTCAAATACCCAGCTGGTATAATCCTTCTGATGGAAAGACTATTTTACTTATTTTTTACATTGCTCTGCTGTGATGAATTCCTTCAGCTTTTGTGTGTGTGAAGAAGTTCCTATTTTCCTTTTGTTTTTGAAAGATATTTTTACAAGGTATAGAATTTTAAGTGACTTTTCTTTTTCAGTATCAAAATATAGTGCTCTAACATCTTCTCACAAGGTATCAGGGTTTCACCAAACAGGGCTTGAATTCAAAACAAGTTTCTAGTCTCAGAAAAGAACACAAGTTCTAGGCAAATGAACTAAACAAAAGCCCAACTCGTCAAAAAAAAAAAAAGTGAGGATTCAGACTACAGGAACATCCAGGGCAAGCCCAGATATGAGTCACCAAATCTGTTGGCATTAAGGCTAATTGAAGATCCAGTCACATGAAGAAATTAGAATCCTTCCTCTGCCCTGATCGACTCAGCTCTGGGCCTGTGAATGGAAGCTATCTATCAGTGGGTGGCATTTGGGGAGCTGGAGAAGACACAGGCAGGAACATCCTCCAACACATGAGAATAACCATTTTAAGACATGATATGTACTTAAAATTTAAATAGACAAATACATGACTTATTCGGCAGTTGGGCTTTCCCTATATAAGCAGAAGATGAATTTGCCTCACACTGTTTATATAGTACTTGAGACCCCAACACACTCAAAGAGTAAACAACAATATACTGTACTGCCTGGGGTTGTTTACATGAGTTATGCTTAGGTTCTGTACCTACAATGATACCATCCAGTGTTTGGATTGGGCTGAGAGCTTGTATGTGGCATATCAGTGTTATCATAGACCATCTCAATCAAAATCTCTCTCCATCACAAGATGGTGAGTAAGGAATAGCGCTTTGGGGGAAGCAATGTTTCATGTATTTGCAAAGTGTTTGACTATTCAAAACTATTCTTTGTTCTTACTGGTGAGGATGTTGATGGTAATTCAATTGCTGCCTCAGGTTTAGGAGAAAACTGACCAAATCACTTTCATTTCTTTGGATGTTGTCCTTGAGTTATTAGATTATTTTAAAATTTAATTTCACTTGGAGAACTATTTCTATGCTATGATCCAATCATAGTTCACAATCATGTGAAGGTGTCAGTCAGTTAAGAAGCCTATGAGGAAGAAACCAAATCACATGGCAAGAGCAATTGTGTTTTCTGGATGAATCTTAACTCTGGCTTCAGGTACAAGATAAAGTAAAAATGGGCTATTGTATTCATTCCACAAATATTGTTTTTCTGCATTTCATATAAATTTTCTAGTGAAAGTTTGACAGCTCCTCAAAACAATCTGCAATATCTCATATATCTCCAGATATTGACATTTATGATTCAGCATTCTATGTTGTCCTCATTCTTAGAATACTATCTCTTTTCTACCTGTTCATGCTATCTGAACTAAATACACAATAAGCCTTTTGTGGATAAGAACCACGTGTTATAATTCTGAGTCTATGCACAGAAGTATGTAACTTTTAATTCATAAAATGATTCTTGCCTTTTTAGATTAATTATTTTCTTAATGTTCTTCTTAGATCTATCAGAGAACACATTACTCAAACAAGAAATCCAGCTAGGATTGTAGAACTATTGTACCCATGAACCAAAACAAAGTTTCAAACCTTCCTCTTAGGAGAAGTGAACATTCCTTACCATCAAAGCCCTAAGCTAAAATGATAATTAATCTATATTTTGGCAATGCTAGCCCCTTTGTGTGTTGTGTACTCTTTGCCAAAGTTCATAAAATATTTAGTAATTCTAAGCTATCTAGAACAAGTAAAATAAAAAATTTTTTTAAAAAAATGTTGCCAGGCTTGGTGGCTCAGCCTGTAATCCCAGCAATTTGGGAGGCTGAGGTGAGTGGATTGCCTGAGGCCACGGGTTTGAGACCCGCCTGGGCAACTTGGCGAGACCTCATCTCTACAATAAATCAAAAATTAGCCAGGCATGGTAGCGTACGCCTGTAGTTCCAGCTACGTGGAAGGCTGCGGTGGAGGGATCGCCAGAGCCCTGCAGGTTGAGGCTGCGGTGGCCGGGAGCATGCCACTACACTCCCGTCTGGGTGACAGATGAGACTCCAACTCCAAAAAAAAAAAATGTTGCTTTCTGCATGTGATGTTACTCTTTATATGATATTTAGACAGCTATAACTAATAAATCTGGTCCTCTCGTGGCCTGGTCTCTGTATGGAATTTTAACAAAGACAGCCCAGCAGCCAAAACGTAAATTTGAAAAGCAAGCTCTAATCTTTTTTTTTTTTTTTTGAGTTGGAGTCTCATTC